>NW_027219920.1:0-56521 GCF_027580195.1 Bos mutus
TCACAGGTACCCAGACTAACTGAGTGGCAGCCTCCTCAACTGTACAATGGCCAATTTTCTAGTGGAAGGAGAATACTGTCTTTATTTTCTTTAAAAACAAGATACCATTGCTGTTGTTATTTGCTAAGTCGGGTCCAGCTCTTTGTGACCCCATAGACTGTAGACCACCAGGCTCCTCTGTCCTTGGGATTCTCCAGGGAAGAATCGTGGAGTGGGTTGCCTTGTCCTTCTCCAGAGGATCTTGCTCCCAAGAATCAACCCCTCGTCTCCTGCATTTGCAGACAGATTCTTTACCCTTAAGTCACCAGGGAAGACCTATAACTACCATACAGTCGGGCATTTACACTCCTAGGCCTTTAACCTAGAGAAATGGATACTTACATCGACACCAAAAAAAGTGTACACAAATGTTTGCTGCAGCTTTATTTGTAACGGCCCCAAACTGAAGACAGCACAGGCGTTCCCCAACATGGTTAAACAAACCCTGATACATCATTCTCATGGACTGCTACTGAGAGGTACAAGGAAATGAACTATTAATCCCTGCAACAGTCTAGATGAATCTCCAATTATGCTGAGCAGGGAGCAAAACGGGAGCAAATCCCTAAATGTTACATCCTGTATGATCCCGTTGATATAACATTCTTGAAAGGGCAAAAATAAAGGAGAAAACTTAGTGGCTGCAGGGATTAAAGAGGTGGCAGAAGTGGAGGGGAGTCTGTGTGGCTGTAAAGGATCACTGAGGTGATGGAAACATGCTGTATCTTGACAGTTTCAATGTTAATATCCTAGTTATATTGTACTATAGTTTAGAGAGATACTACCATCGTGGAAAACTGGTAAAAGGTCATAGACTGTGTTATTTCTTGTAACTGTGTGTGAATCTAGAGTTATTTCAAAATAAAAATATAAATTTAAAAAAATCAAAGCGTCAGTCGTTCAGCCATGTCCAGCTCTTTGCGACTGCATGGACTGTAGCCCAGCAGGCTCCTCTGTCCATGGGATTCTCCAGGCAAGAATACTGGAGTGGGTTACCATTCCCTTCTCCAAAAACATTGAAAGATGGACATAAAGTCAGGGAAACAAACATTGAAGCTGGTCTGCTATGGCACGAGCCTCACAATGTTGACAGCATAATGGCCAGTGACCTGGACTACTACAGAATCCTCAGGCTTCATGGGTTTGTTCACAGTACTCTGCCAAGTGCTGTAGACACACTCAGCTTTCAGTGCCGAGATTTGGAGAAAAAAGGATTTTCACGGCAATCAAAAAGCTCTTTGAGCGTTTTGATTGTCATTCAAGGTTTTACCACATCAGGTAATCCTTTAATATACTATTTTTTTATCATCAAAACAAACTGGTGTTCACAGTGAATTTTATTTTGTTTCTTCTAAGACATGAACTAATTTTTAACCTCAGCATAGGTTTCTTGAAAAGCTACTGGTGTTCCTAAGATTCATACTGCGGAACACAAGTGAGCAGCTTTACATCTTCAGGGTGGGCCAGGGTGTAGGGGGACATTTTCTTGGCTTCAAGGCTAGAATTTTCTGTAGATCTATGAAAATATCTGCTCTATTTATCAAAGAGTCTTTATGTTCAGTGTAACATATTTGTTTTGATGAGGCAGTTCTCTGAGACCTTAGCTCAATCAATGAATAACTAGGCACTGCCTAGTATCTAGAAACTTTTTTGATGTTTCCAGGATTATTTCGCTGATTTAGAGAATTTTCCCCAAAATTTGAATACTGATTTAGATATGATTGAAATCAGTTTTCCAGAATCCTCGGTTATCTAAAATTTTAGGCTATCATGAAACCAAGTTGAAATTACTTCTTGGCAAATCTCCATATCTTTTTATCTCTAATAGGCCACACATTATCCTATTTTGTGTGGTTATTGGGTTCTTACTATTGTCTGTTTTTGCCTTCCTGCCATCCTCTCTACCTTTGGCCTCTTGGTTCTCCTCTTCCTAACAGTTCATGACCAGCTCCCTTCCTTTCTCTGTTCCCTGCCTCTAAGAGTCCGCATGCCCAAGGGCTTTGTCCTTGAACTTGTCACCTGTCCACATCAACTGCCCGAGTGACCTCATTTCTCTCAGTAACTTTCTATAGCTTGCTGATTCCTGGATTTGAGCTGTGAAGCCCTGTTTGGGAGACTGAGGCTTCTTTTTAAAGTTGTGTCAATCTTGACATTTAACATAAACCCCATCGTATATCTGACCAGTGACTCGTTGTTCTGTGGTGTTTGATGTTTTTCAGAAGCCCTTCTGTTGAGGTGGACACCAAGAGTGAGAATACTTCATCATCCGAGGGAGCCAACGGTACCCTGCTGATCCACAGCCCCGCAGAACTCAAAAGCGGCTGGAGGAAGCAGAAGGGGTACCTCTCCTCATTTAGTGATTCGTTGTTTGCGTCTAATACCACGCGTACATATTACATGCTTTCCTAATTACTATAAAATGGCACCTCTGGTAACCTTGAGGAAAATATGACAGGCAGGGTCTCTCTTCTCTGTGGCTTATAGACAGATGACAAAAAAAGAAGAGGGGGAAAGGAGAGATTGCGTCGTGCTTGTGATACAAGGTAGATACCATGAGCATCATGAAGGGGACCATGAAGACGATGGGACCATATTCAAAAAGGGTTGTCCAGCAGGACCTCTCAAGAAGGCAGCCTCTAAGCTAGACCTGTGGATTGAGAAGCAGCCTCCATTCCCAGCCAAGGCGGCTGAGCCTTCGAGGCTGAGGGAGCAGCAGGCTTGACTGGGTGCCGCTGGGCACCGTGGATGGGGTAGTTCTGGGAAGGCCAATGTGACTGGAGCCTAAAGTGAGGGGCATGACATTAGATATAACACTGTAGTCAGGGTCCAGCCACACAGGGTCCCCACAGGCCACAGTAAGGGGTTAAAATACATGCTGAAAGGTGTTTAACTAGGATAGTAACCATATCTGACATATACTTTTTAGCAAAGCTTTCTGGCTATCGGTAGACGAGAGATTTTGGAGTAAGCAAGGGTGGAAGCAGGGAGACTAGTTAGGGAGGCAACAGTCCTGTGAACAGTATCAAGGACTCCATCCTGGGGTTGGCAGTAAAAACAAAAGATTCAGCCACACAGATGCGGAATATATGTTGGAGACAGAACCAGAGGGCTGCACTTTCCTCTCAACCCTCAACATAGATGCAACTAACACCATAGGCTTGGTGGCTTAACAAAAGAAATGTGTTCCCTTATAGTTTCTGGAGGCTGGACATCCAAGATCAGGTACCAGTATGGTGAGGCTCTAGTGAGAGCTCTCGTCCTGCCTTGCACATGGCTGTCTTCTCATTGTGTGCTCACAAGGCATTTCCTTGGTGCCAATAAGCCCACCATCCTACTGGATTTGAATCTTACCCTTTATGCCCTCATTAGCCTCCATGACATCCCCCAAAGCTCTATCTCCAAATATAGTCTCATTTGCAGGAGGCGTCCACTGTATTAAGGACTTTAGCAGCCAGGGGGGCGGGGGACACAATTCCCCACTGCAGTAACCACAGCACTGAGTACTTGTACTTCACACAAGTTTGAAAAAGACCTAGAAGATCATTCCCACAGTAACATTTAGGTGTATTCATGATCATTATTAATATAAAAAAATTTTTTTCAGAAGGAAATAACTAAAAAGAAATCACTTCCTGTGATAACAAACATATCTCTTCCCTGTCTTGCCTCATTCTTAGATGGGATATCGTATCCTGCCTTGAACCAATCTGTTCAAATTAATAATCTGAGTGTAGCACCTAGTTTTGCCACTTAGCCCTAAGAAGAGGTGGGGGCACTGAGGTTCCCTATTGCCTCACCTCACCTTCAGACTTCAGTGGAAAACTCACTCATCTTGAGGCTGATGCTATAGAAATGAACACAAATGGAATAAATAGTTTACTAACTTCTCACTATGCATTTGATGAGAATAAGTACATTTTAGTTTCTAGGTAATAATAGGGGGGGATTTACATATTTATTTCTTCACAGAGAAATTATATTTCTCCAATTGTGGGATGTTAATATTCACGGAAAATTATTTTGAGATTTTTTTGGTCATTTTTCCCCATATTACAAGCATTAGAAATGTCTGTTCTCAAGAATTAATTTCATGAATTCTTCAACATCATTTTGATATTCATTAGAATGCTAATAAGCTATCTTTAAATAAAATTATTACTTTTAATTTTTATAACATGATCTACTTTATAAATATTAAGATATTAATACTAGCATGGGCCTATGAAGAATTACAGAGAAGGCAATGGCAAGCCATCCAGTACTCTTGCCTAGAAAATCCCATGGATGGAGGAGCCTGGTAGGCTGCAGTCCATGGGGGGGTCGCTCTGAGTCCGACGTGACTAAGCGACTTCACTTTCACTTTTCACTTTCATGCAATGGAGAAGGAAATGGCAACCCACTCCAGTGTTCTTGCCTGGAGAATCCCAGGGACGGCAGAGCCGGGTGGGCTGCCGTCTCTGGGGTCGCACAGAGTCGGACACGACTGAAGCGACTTAGCAGCAGCATAAATAGCCAACCAGAGAAGGCAATGGCAACCCACTCCAGTACTCTTGCCTAGAAAATCTCATGGATGGAGGAGCCTGGTAGGCTGCAGTCCATGGGGTCGCTAGGAGTCGGACACGACTGAGGGACTTCACTTTCACTTTTCACTTTCATGCTTTGGAGAAGGAAATGGCAACCCACTCCAGTGTTGTTGCCTGGAGAATCCCAGGGATGGTGGAGCCTTGTGGGCTGCCATCTATGGGGTCGGACAGAGTCACACACAATGGAAGTGACTTAGCAGCAGCATCATTGCCAACACCATTTTTAGACATCACTATCCTCACATTTAGTTGTTACAAAATACAGAAACAATATAAAATGAATGTTATTTAGATCAAAAGATAATTAGTATTAACTTATCAGTGAAACAGCAGACACTTACACACTTACCACACAATCTCTATTTCCAAGCATTTAAGGAACAGTCCAGAGAAGGCGATGGCACCTCACTCCAGTACTCTTGCCTGGTAAATCCCATGGATGGAGGAGCCTGGTGGGCTGCAGTCCATGGGGTCGCAAAGAGTTAGACATGACTGAGTGACTTCACTTTCACTTTCATGCATTGGAGAAGGAAATGGCAACCCACTCCAGTTTTCTTGCCTGGAGAATCTCAGGGACCGGGGAGCCTGGTGGGTTGCCATCTACAGGGTCGCACAGAGTCAGACACGACTGAAGAGACTTAGCAGCAAGGGAACAGTCTTGTGTTAGAATAGGGGAAGTCTGCCTAGAATCCCAGAAACTCCACAAACCACTGGGGCTTACCCTCCAGTATGAGGAGAAGGGCAGAGTTAGAGATGGTTATGTAGCCTCACTGTCTCAATGGACATGAATCTGGGCAAACTCGCGGGATAGTGAAGGTCAGGGGAGCCTGGCATTCTTCAGTCCAGGGGGTTGCAAACAGTCTGACATGACTTAGCAACTGAAGAACAACAACAAAAAGGAAAGGAGCGGGATGTGGGAATCCGTAGTAAGGGATACACAATAAAAATTTTAAATGTAGTCCTCCTCTTCCTTCTCATCCTTCAGTCATTTTATATTAGATTCATTCTAACTTGTGAGAAAATCTCATTAAATCGTGACTAAGGCTGAAGAAATACAATGAGACCCTAGGAGAATCCACTGCAGTATAAAGTTTTGTTGTCTTAAACATTTCCAAGCTGACATCTAGCTTTGTTGGTATAGTGTCATGAGATTTATCATGTCAGTCTGCAAATTAAAGAACAATCCTGTCAGAAAGCCTGGTGGCTCCTGGAGAAGTGTGGAGGCTGAGGATAGGAAAGAGGAGAAGGGTACCTCAGGGAAGCTGAGGTCCACACCGATGGAGGCCAATGGGTACGACCACAGACTGGTGATTTAGGTTGTCTGAGTTCAAACCCTGTTTCTGTTGCTTTGGGAAATTGACTTAACCTCACCTGTAAAATGGAGCTGCTGCTGCTAAGTCGCTTCAGTCGTGTCTGACTGTGCGACCCCATAGACCGCAGCGCACCAGGCTCCCCATCCCTGGGATTCTCCAGGCAGACTGGAGTGGGTTGCCCAAGAGTCTAGTGGGGAATATAAAATATGTATTCAGATTACTATTATAAGAGCCAACAAGAAAAACCACAAACTGCCATATGGTCAAATTTCAATTCTCCGCCATTGTCAAAGGAAAGAGACCGTCCTTAGGAGAAGAGGTTAGGGGCCTCGCTGCCCAGAAGCCACGTGACCCCTGGGTTGGCTGGAGCTGATCCTTCATTACTATTATACTGGGCTTCTTGCCCTCACAGGTACCCAGACTAACTGAGTGGCAGCCTCCTCAACTGTACAATGGCCAATTTTCTAGTGGAAGGAGAATACTGTCTTTATTTTCTTTAAAAACAAGATACCATTGCTGTTGTTATTTGCTAAGTCGGGTCCAGCTCTTTGTGACCCCATAGACTGTAGACCACCAGGCTCCTCTGTCCTTGGGATTCTCCAGGGAAGAATCGTGGAGTGGGTTGCCTTGTCCTTCTCCAGAGGATCTTGCTCCCAAGAATCAACCCCTCGTCTCCTGCATTTGCAGACAGATTCTTTACCCTTAAGTCACCAGGGAAGACCTATAACTACCATACAGTCGGGCATTTACACTCCTAGGCCTTTAACCTAGAGAAATGGATACTTACATCGACACCAAAAAAAGTGTACACAAATGTTTGCTGCAGCTTTATTTGTAACGGCCCCAAACTGAAGACAGCACAGGCGTTCCCCAACATGGTTAAACAAACCCTGATACATCATTCTCATGGACTGCTACTGAGAGGTACAAGGAAATGAACTATTAATCCCTGCAACAGTCTAGATGAATCTCCAATTATGCTGAGCAGGGAGCAAAACGGGAGCAAATCCCTAAATGTTACATCCTGTATGATCCCGTTGATATAACATTCTTGAAAGGGCAAAAATAAAGGAGAAAACTTAGTGGCTGCAGGGATTAAAGAGGTGGCAGAAGTGGAGGGGAGTCTGTGTGGCTGTAAAGGATCACTGAGGTGATGGAAACATGCTGTATCTTGACAGTTTCAATGTTAATATCCTAGTTATATTGTACTATAGTTTAGAGAGATACTACCATCGTGGAAAACTGGTAAAAGGTCATAGACTGTGTTATTTCTTGTAACTGTGTGTGAATCTAGAGTTATTTCAAAATAAAAATATAAATTAAAAAAAAAAATCAAAGCGTCAGTCGTTCAGCCATGTCCAGCTCTTTATGACTGCATGGACTGTAGCCCAGCAGGCTCCTCTGTCCATGGGATTCTCCAGGCAAGAATACTGGAGTGGGTTACCATTCCCTTCTCCAAAAACATTGAAAGATGGACATAAAGTCAGGGAAACAAACATTGAAGCTGGTCTGCTATGGCACGAGCCTCACAATGTTGACAGCATAATGGCCAGTGACCTGGACTACTACAGAATCCTCAGGCTTCATGGGTTTGTTCACAGTACTCTGCCAAGTGCTGTAGACACACTCAGCTTTCAGTGCCGAGATTTGGAGAAAAAGGATTTTTCACGGCAATCAAAAAGCTCTTTGAGCGTTTTGATTGTCATTCAAGGTTTTACCACATCAGGTAATCATTTAATATACTATTTTTTTATCATCAAAACAAACTGGTGTTCACAGTGAATTTTATTTTGTTTCTTCTAAGACATGAACTAATTTTTAACCTCAGCATAGGTTTCTTGAAAAGCTACTGGTGTTCCTAAGATTCATACTCATGGAACACAAGTGAGCAGCTTTACATCTTCAGGGTGGGCCAGGGTGTAGGGGGACATTTTCTTGGCTTCAAGGCTAGAATTTTCTGTAGATCTATGAAAATATCTGCTCTATTTATCAAAGAGTCTTTATGTTCAGTGTAACATATTTGTTTTGATGAGGCAGTTCTCTGAGACCTTAGCTCAATCAATGAATAACTAGGCACTGCCTAGTATCTAGAAACTTTTTTGATGTTTCCAGGATTATTTCGCTGATTTAGAGAATTTTCCCCAAAATTTGAATACTGATTTAGATATGATTGAAATCAGTTTTCCAGAATCCTCGGTTATCTAAAATTTTAGGCTATCATGAAACCAAGTTGAAATTACTTCTTGGCAAATCTCCATATCTTTTTATCTCTAATAGGCCACACATTATCCTATTTTGTGTGGTTATTGGGTTTTTACTATTGTCTGTTTTTGCCTTCCTGCCATCCTCTCTACCTTTGGCCTCTTGGTTCTCCTCTTCCTAACAGTTCATGACCAGCTCCCTTCCTTTCTCTGTTCCCTGCCTCTAAGAGTCCGCATGCCCAAGGGCTTTGTCCTTGAACTTGTCACCTGTCCACATCAACTGCCCGAGTGACCTCATTTCTCTCAGTAACTTTCTATAGCTTGCTGATTCCTGGATTTGAGCTGTGAAGCCCTGTTTGGGAGACTGAGGCTTCTTTTTAAAGTTGTGTCAATCTTGACATTTAACATAAACCCCATCGTATATCTGACCAGTGACTCGTTGTTCTGTGGTGTTTGATGTTTTTCAGAAGCCCTTCTGTTGAGGTGGACACCAAGAGTGAGAATACTTCATCATCCGAGGGAGCAACGGTACCCTGCTGATCCACAGCCCCGCAGAACTCAAAAGCGGCTGGAGGAAGCAGAAGGGGTACCTCTCCTCATTTAGTGATTGCTTGCGTCTAATACCACGTGCGTACATATTACATGCTTTCCTAATTACTATAAAATGGCACCTCTGGTAACCTTGAGGAAAATATGACAGGCAGGGTCTCTCTTCTCTGTGGCTTATAGACAGATGACAAAAAAAGAAGAGGGGGAAAGGAGAGATTGCGCGTCGTGCTTGTGATACAAGGTAGATACCATGAGCATCATGAAGGGGACCATGAAGACGATGGGACCATATTCAAAAGGGTTGTCCAGCAGGACCTCTCAAGAAGGCAGCCTCTAAGCTAGACCTGTGGATTGAGAAGCAGCCTCCATTCCCAGCCAAGGCGGCTGAGCCTTCGAGGCTGAGGGAGCAGCAGGCTTGACTGGGTGCCGCTGGGCACCGTGGATGGGGTAGTTCTGGGAAGGCCAATGTGACTGGAGCCTAAAGTGAGGGGCATGACATTAGATATAACACTGTAGTCAGGGTCCAGCCACACAGGGTCCCCACAGGCCACAGTAAGGGGTTAAAATACATGCTGAAAGGTGTTTAACTAGGATAGTAACCATATCTGACATATACTTTTTAGCAAAGCTTTCTGGCTATCGGTAGACGAGAGATTTTGGAGTAAGCAAGGGTGGAAGCAGGGAGACTAGTTAGGGAGGCAACAGTCCTGTGAACAGTATCAAGGACTCCATCCTGGGGTTGGCAGTAAAAACAAAAGATTCAGCCACACAGATGCGGAATATATGTTGGAGACAGAACCAGAGGGCTGCACTTTCCTCTCAACCCTCAACATAGATGCAACTAACACCATAGGCTTGGTGGCTTAACAAAAGAAATGTGTTCCCTTATAGTTTCTGGAGGCTGGACATCCAAGATCAGGTACCAGTATGGTGAGGCTCTAGTGAGAGCTCTCGTCCTGCCTTGCACATGGCTGTCTTCTCATTGTGTGCTCACAAGGCATTTCCTTGGTGCCAATAAGCCCACCATCCTACTGGATTTGAATCTTACCCTTTATGCCCTCATTAGCCTCCATGACATCCCCCAAAGCTCTATCTCCAAATATAGTCTCATTTGCAGGGAGGGCGTCACTGTATTAAGGACTTTAGCAGCCAGGAGGGGCGGGGGACACAATTCCCCCACTGCAGTAACCACAGCACTGAGTACTTGTACTTCACACAAGTTTTGAAAAAGACCTAGAAGATCATTCCCACAGTAACATTTAGGTGTATTCATGATCATTATTAATATAAAAAATTTTTTTCAGAAGGAAATAACTAAAAAGAAATCACTTCCTGTGATACAAACATATCTCTTCCCTGTCTTGCCTCATTCTTAGATGGGATATCGTATCCTGCCTTGAACCAATCTGTTCAAATTAATAATCTGAGTGTAGCACCTAGTTTTGCCACTTAGCCCTAAGAAGAGGTGGGGGCACTGAGGTTCCCTATTGCCTCACCTCACCTTCAGACTTCAGTGGAAAACTCACTCATCTTGAGGCTGATGCTATAGAAATGAACACAAATGGAATAAATAGTTTACTAACTTCTCACTATGCATTTGATGAGAATAAGTACATTTTAGTTTCTAGGTAATAATAAGGGGGATTTACATATTTATTTCTTCACAGAGAAATTATATTTCTCCAATTGTGGGATGTTAATATTCACGGAAAATTATTTTGAGATTTTTTTGGTCATTTTTCCCCATATTACAAGCATTAGAAATGTCTGTTCTCAAGAATTAATTTCATGAATTCTTCAACATCATTTTGATATTCATTAGAATGCTAATAAGCTATCTTTAAATAAAATTATTACTTTTAATTTTTATAACATGATCTACTTTATAAATATTAAGATATTAATACTAGCATAGGCCTATGAAGAATTACAGAGAAGGCAATGGCAAGCCATCCAGTACTCTTGCCTAGAAAATCCCATGGATGGAGGAGCCTGGTAGGCTGCAGTCCATGGGGTCGCTACGAGTCCGACGTGACTAAGCGACTTCACTTTCACTTTTCACTTTCATGCAATGGAGAAGGAAATGGCAACCCACTCCAGTGTTCTTGCCTGGAGAATCCCAGGGACGGCAGAGCCGGGTGGGCTGCCGTCTCTGGGGTCGCACAGAGTCGGACACGACTGAAGCGACTTAGCAGCAGCATAAATAGCCAACCAGAGAAGGCAATGGCAACCCACTCCAGTACTCTTGCCTAGAAAATCTCATGGATGGAGGAGCCTGGTAGGCTGCAGTCCATGGGGTCGCTAGGAGTCGGACACGACTGAGGGACTTCACTTTCACTTTTCACTTTCATGCTTTGGAGAAGGAAATGGCAACCCACTCCAGTGTTGTTGCCTGGAGAATCCCAGGGATGGTGGAGCCTTGTGGGCTGCCATCTATGGGGTCGGACAGAGTCACACACAATGGAAGTGACTTAGCAGCAGCATCATTGCCAACACCATTTTTAGACATCACTATCCTCACATTTAGTTGTTACAAAATACAGAAACAATATAAAATGAATGTTATTTAGATCAAAAGATAATTAGTATTAACTTATCAGTGAAACAGCAGACACTTACACACTATACCACAATCTCTATTTCCAAGCATTTAAGGGAACAGTCCAGAGAAGGCGATGGCACCTCACTCCAGTACTCTTGCCTGGTAAATCCCATGGATGGAGGAGCCTGGTGGGCTGCAGTCCATGGGGTCGCAAAGAGTTAGACATGACTGAGTGACTTCACTTTCACTTTCATGCATTGGAGAAGGAAATGGCAACCCACTCCAGTTTTCTTGCCTGGAGAATCTCAGGGACCGGGGAGCCTGGTGGGTTGCCATCTACAGGGTCGCACAGAGTCAGACACGACTGAAGAGACTTAGCAGCAAGGGAACAGTCTTGTGTTAGAATAGGGGAAGTCTGCCTAGAATCCCAGAAACTCCACAAACCACTGGGGCTTACCCTCCAGTATGAGGAGAAGGGCAGAGTTAGAGATGGTTATGTAGCCTCACTGTCTCAATGGACATGAATCTGGGCAAACTCGCGGGATAGTGAAGGTCAGGGGAGCCTGGCATTCTTCAGTCCAGGGGGTTGCAAACAGTCTGACATGACTTAGCAACTGAAGAACAACAACAAAAAGGAAAGGAGTGGGATGTGGGAATCCGTAGTAAGGGATACACAATAAAAATTTTAAATGTAGTCCTCCTCTTCCTTCTCATCCTTCAGTCATTTTATATTAGATTCATTCTAACTTGTGAGAAAATCTCATTAAATCGTGACTAAGGCTGAAGAAATACAATGAGACCCTAGGAGAATCCACTGCAGTATAAAGTTTTGTTGTCTTAAACATTTCCAAGCTGACATCTAGCTTTGTTGGTATAGTGTCATGAGATTTATCATGTCAGTCTGCAAATTAAAGAACAATCCTGTCAGAAAGCCTGGTGGCTCCTGGAGAAGTGTGGAGGCTGAGGATAGAAAGAGGAGAAGGGTACCTCAGGGAAGCTGAGGTCCACACCGATGGAGGCCAATGGGTACGACCACAGACTGGTGATTTAGGTTGTCTGAGTTCAAACCCTGTTTCTGTTGCTTTGGGAAATTGACTTAACCTCACCTGTAAAATGGAGCTGCTGCTGCTAAGTCGCTTCAGTCGTGTCTGACTCTGTGCGACCCCATAGACCGCAGCGCACCAGGCTCCCCCATCCCTGGGATTCTCCAGGCAAGAATACTGGAGTGGGTTGCCATGCCCTCCTCCAGGGAATCTTCCCCACCCAGGAACTGAACCCACATCTCCTGTGTCTTCTGCATTGCAGGTAGATTCTTTACCCACTTTGCCATCTTAGAAGCCCCTGAAAGAGTCTAGTGGGGAATATAAAATATGTATTCAGATTACTATTATAAGAGCCGACAAGAGAAACCACAAACTGCCATATGGTCAAATTTCAGTTCTCCGCCATTGTCAAAGGAAAGAGACCGTCCTTAGGAGAAGAGGTTAGGGGCCTCGCTGCCCAGAAGCCACGTGACCCCTGGGTTGGCTGGAGCTGATCCTTCATTACTATTATACTGGGCTTCTTGCCCTCACAGGTACCCAGACTAACTGAGTGGCAGCCTCCTCAACTGTACAATGGCCAATTTTCTAGTGGAAGGAGAATACTGTCTTTATTTTCTTTAAAAACAAGATACCATTGCTGTTGTTATTTGCTAAGTCGGGTCCAGCTCTTTGTGACCCCATAGACTGTAGACCACCAGGCTCCTCTGTCCTTGGGATTCTCCAGGGAAGAATCGTGGAGTGGGTTGCCTTGTCCTTCTCCAGAGGATCTTGCTCCCAAGAATCAACCCCTCGTCTCCTGCATTTGCAGACAGATTCTTTACCCCTAAGTCACCAGGGAAGACTTACAACTACCATACAGTCGGGCATTTACACTCCTAGGCCTTTAACCTAGAGAAATGGATACTTACATCGACACCAAAAAAAGTGTACACAAATGTTTGCTGCAGCTTTATTTGTAACGGCCCCAAACTGAAGACAGCACAGGCGTTCCCCAACATGGTTAAACAAACCCTGATACATCATTCTCATGGACTGCTACTGAGAGGTACAAGGAAATGAACTATTAATCCCTGCAACAGTCTAGATGAATCTCCAATTATGCTGAGCAGGGAGCAAAACGGGAGCAAATCCCTAAATGTTACATCCTGTATGATCCCGTTGATATAACGTTCTTGAAAGGGCAAAAATAAAGGAGAAAACTTAGTGGCTGCAGGGATTAAAGAGGTGGCAGAAGTGGAGGGGAGTCTGTGTGGCTGTAAAGGATCACTGAGGTGATGGAAACATGCTGTATCTTGACAGTTTCAATGTTAATATCCTAGTTATATTGTACTATAGTTTAGAGAGATACTACCATCGTGGAAAACTGGTAAAAGGTCATAGACTGTGTTATTTCTTGTAACTGTGTGTGAATCTAGAGTTATTTCAAAATAAAAATATTAATTAAAAAAAATCAAAGCGTCAGTCGTTCAGCCATGTCCAGCTCTTTGCGACTGCATGGACTGTAGCCCAGCAGGCTCCTCTGTCCATGGGATTCTCCAGGCAAGAATACTGGAGTGGGTTACCATTCCCTTCTCCAAAAACATTGAAAGATGGACGTAAAGTCAGGGAAACAAACATTGAAGCTGGTCTGCTATGGCACGAGCCTCACAATGTTGACATCATAATGGCCAGTGACCTGGACTACTACAGAATCCTCAGGCTTCATGGGTTTGTTCACAGTACTCTGCCAAGTGCTGTAGACACACTCAGCTTTCAGTGCCGAGATTTGGAGAAAAAAGGATTTTCACGGCAATCAAAAAGCTCTTTGAGCGTTTTGATTGTCATTCAAGGTTTTACCACATCAGGTAATCCTTTAATATACTATTTTTTTATCATCAAAACAAACTGGTGTTCACAGTGAATTTTATTTTGTTTCTTCTAAGACATGAACTAATTTTTAACCTCAGCATGGGTTTCTTGAAAGGCTACTGGTGTTCCTAAGATTCATACTGCGGAACACAAGTGAGCAGCTTTACATCTTCAGGGTGGGCCAGGGTGTAGGGGGACATTTTCTTGGCTTCAAGGCTAGAATTTTCTGTAGATCTATGAAAATATCTGCTCTATTTATCAAAGAGTCTTTATGTTCAGTGTAACATATTTGTTTTGATGAGGCAGTTCTCTGAGACCTTAGCTCAATCAATGAATAACTAGGCACTGCCTAGTATCTAGAAACTTTTTTGATGTTTCCAGGATTATTTCGCTGATCTTAGAGAATTTTCCCCAAAATTTGAATACTGATTTAGATATGATTGAAATCAGTTTTCCAGAATCCTCGGTTATCTAAAATTTTAGGCTATCATGAAACCAAGTTGAAATTACTTCTTGGCAAATCTCCATATCTTTTTATCTCTAATAGGCCACACATTATCCTATTTTGTGTGGTTATTGGGTTCTTACTATTGTCTGTTTTTGCCTTCCTGCCATCCTCTCTACCTTTGGCCTCTTGGTTCTCCTCTTCCTAACAGTTCATGACCAGCTCCCTTCCTTTCTCTGTTCCCTGCCTCTAAGAGTCCGCATGCCCAAGGGCTTTGTCCTTGAACTTGTCGCCTGTCCACATCAACTGCCCGAGTGACCTCATTTCTCTCAGTAACTTTCTATAGCTTGCTGATTCCTGGATTTGAGCTGTGAAGCCCTGTTTGGGAGACTGAGGCTTCTTTTTAAAGTTGTGTCAATCTTGACATTTAACATAAACCCCATCGTATATCTGACCAGTGACTCGTTGTTCTGTGGTGTTTGATGTTTTTCAGAAGCCCTTCTGTTGAGGTGGACACCAAGAGTGAGAATACTTCATCATCCGAGGGAGCCAACGGTACCCTGCTGATCCACAGCCCCGCAGAACTCAAAAGCGGCTGGAGGAAGCAGAAGGGGTACCTCTCCTCATTTAGTGATTCGTTGCTTGCGTCTAATACCACGTGCGTACATATTACATGCTTTCCTAATTACTATAAAATGGCACCTCTGGTAACCTTGAGGAAAATATGACAGGCAGGGTCTCTCTTCTCTGTGGCTTATAGACAGATGACAAAAAAAGAAGAGGGGGAAAGGAGAGATTGCGTCGTGCTTGTGATACAAGGTAGATACCATGAGCATCATGAAGGGGACCATGAAGACGATGGGACCATATTCAAAAAGGGTTGTCCAGCAGGACCTCTCAAGAAGGCAGCCTCTAAGCTAGACCTGTGGATTGAGAAGCAGCCTCCATTCCCAGCCAAGGCGGCTGAGCCTTCGAGGCTGAGGGAGCAGCAGGCTTGACTGGGTGCCGCTGGGCACCGTGGATGGGGTAGTTCTGGGAAGGCCAATGTGACTGGAGCCTAAAGTGAGGGGCATGACATTAGATATAACACTGTAGTCAGGGTCCAGCCACACAGGGTCCCCACAGGCCACAGTAAGGGGTTAAAATACATGCTGAAAGGTGTTTAACTAGGATAGTAACCATATCTGACATATACTTTTTAGCAAAGCTTTCTGGCTATCGGTAGACGAGAGATTTTGGAGTAAGCAAGGGTGGAAGCAGGGAGACTAGTTAGGGAGGCAACAGTCCTGTGAACAGTATCAAGGACTCCATCCTGGGGTTGGCAGTAAAAACAAAAGATTCAGCCACACAGATGCGGAATATATGTTGGAGACAGAACCAGAGGGCTGCACTTTCCTCTCAACCCTCAACATAGATGCAACTAACACCATAGGCTTGGTGGCTTAACAAAAGAAATGTGTTCCCTTATAGTTTCTGGAGGCTGGACATCCAAGATCAGGTACCAGTATGGTGAGGCTCTAGTGAGAGCTCTCGTCCTGCCTTGCACATGGCTGTCTTCTCATTGTGTGCTCACAAGGCATTTCCTTGGTGCCAATAAGCCCACCATCCTACTGGATTTGAATCTTACCCTTTATGCCCTCATTAGCCTCCATGACATCCCCCAAAGCTCTATCTCCAAATATAGTCTCATTTGCAGGGAGGGCGTCACTGTATTAAGGACTTTAGCAGCCAGGAGGGGCGGGGGACACAATTCCCCCACTGCAGTAACCACAGCACTGAGTACTTGTACTTCACACAAGTTTGAGAAAAAGACCTAGAAGATCATTCCCACAGTAACATTTAGGTGTATTCATGATCATTATTAATATAAAAAAATTTTTTTCAGAAGGAAATAACTAAAAAGAAATCACTTCCTGTGATAACAAACATATCTCTTCCCTGTCTTGCCTCATTCTTAGATGGGATATCGTATCCTGCCTTGAACCAATCTGTTCAAATTAATAATCTGAGTGTAGCACCTAGTTTTGCCACTTAGCCCTAAGAAGAGGTGGGGGCACTGAGGTTCCCTATTGCCTCACCTCACCTTCAGACTTCAGTGGAAAACTCACTCATCTTGAGGCTGATGCTATAGAAATGAACACAAATGGAATAAATAGTTTACTAACTTCTCACTATGCATTTGATGAGAATAAGTACATTTTAGTTTCTAGGTAATAATAAGGGGGATTTACATATTTATTTCTTCACAGAGAAATTATATTTCTCCAATTGTGGGATGTTAATATTCACGGAAAATTATTTTGAGATTTTTTTGGTCATTTTTCCCCATATTACAAGCATTAGAAATGTCTGTTCTCAAGAATTAATCTCATGAATTCTTCAACATCATTTTGATATTCATTAGAATGCTAATAAGCTATCTTTAAATAAAATTATTACTTTTAATTTTTATAACATGATCTACTTTATAAATATTAAGATATTAATACTAGCATAGGCCTATGAAGAATTACAGAGAAGGCAATGGCAAGCCATCCAGTACTCTTGCCTAGAAAATCCCATGGATGGAGGAGCCTGGTAGGCTGCAGTCCATGGGGTCGCTACGAGTCCGACGTGACTAAGCGACTTCACTTTCACTTTTCACTTTCATGCAATGGAGAAGGAAATGGCAACCCACTCCAGTGTTCTTGCCTGGAGAATCCCAGGGATGGGAGAGCTGGGTGGGCTACTGTCTTATGGGGTCGCACAGAGTCGGACACAACTGAAGCGACTCAGCAGCAGCATACATAGCCAACCGGAGAAGGCAATGGCAACCCACTCCAGTACTCTTGCCTAGAAAATCCCATGGATGGAGGAGCCTGGTAGGCTGCAGTCCATGGGGTCACTAGGAGTTGGACATGACTGAGGGACTTCACTTTCACTTTTCACTTTCATGCTTTGGAGAAGGAAATGGCAACCCACTCCAGTGTTGTTGCCTGGAGAATCCCAGGGATGGTGGAGCCTTGTGGGCTGCCATCTATGGGGTCGGACAGAGTCACACACAATGGAAGTGACTTAGCAGCAGCATCATTGCCAACACCATTTTTAGACATCACTATCCTCCCATTTAGTTGTTACGAAATACAGAAACAATAAAAAATGAATGTTATTTAGATCAAAAGATAATTAGTATTATCAGTGAGACAGCAGACACTTACACACTATACCACAATCTCTATTTCCAAGCATCTGAAGGAACAGTCCAGAGAAAGGCAATGGCACCCCACTCCAGTACTCTTGCCTGGAAAATCACATGGATGCAGGAGCCTGGTGGGCTGCAGTCCATTGGGTCACGAAGAGTCGGACATGACTGAGTGACTTCACGTTCACTTTGATGCATTGGAGAAGGAAATGGCAACCCACTCCAGTTTTCTTGCCTGGAGAATCTCAGGGACGGAGGAGCCTGGTGGGCTGCCGTCTATTGGGTTGCACAGAGTCGGACAGGACTGAAGCGACTTAGCAGCAAGGGAACAGTCTTGTGTTGGAATAGGGGAAGTCTGCCTAGAATCCCAGAAACTCCACAAACCATTGGGGCTTACCCTCCAGTATGAGGAGAAGGGCAGAGTTAGAGATGGTTATGTAGCCTCACTGTCTCAATGGACTTGAATCTGGGCAAACTCGCGGGATAGTGAAGGTCAGGGGAACCTGGCATTCTTCAGTCCAGGGGGTTGCAAACAGTCTGACATGACTTAGCAACTGAAGAACAACAACAAAAAGGAAAGGAGCGGGATGTGGGAATCTGTAGTAAGGGATACACAATAAAAATTTTAAATGTAGTCCTCCTCTTCCTTCTCATCCTTCAGTCATTTTATATTAGATTCGTTCTAACTTGTGAGAAAATCTCATTAAATCGTGACTAAGGCTGAAGAAATACAATGAGACCCTAGGAGAATCCACTGCAGTATAAAGTTTTGTTGTCTTAAACATTTCCAAGCTGACATCTAGCTTTGTTGGTATAGTGTCATGAGATTTATCATGTCAGTCTGCAAATTAAAGAACAATCCCATCAGAAAGCCTGGTAGCTCCTGGAGAAGTGTGGAGGCTGAGGATAGGAAAGAGGAGAAGGGTACCTCAGGGAAGCTGAGGTCCACACCAATGGAGGCCAAGTGGGTAGGAGCACAGGCTGGTGATTTAGGCTGTCTGAGTTCAAACCCTGTATCTGTTGCTTTGGGAAATTGACTTAACCTCACCTGTAAAATGGAGCTGCTGCTGCTAAGTCGCTTCAGTCGTGTCCGACTCTGTGCAACCCCATAGACGGAAGCCCACCAGGCTCCCCCATCCCTGGGATTCTCCAGGCAAGAATACTGGAGTGTGTTGCCATTTCCTTCTCCAATGCATGAAAGTCAAAAGTGAAAGTGAAGTCACTCAGTCATGTCCGACTCTTACTGACCCCATGGACTGCAGCCTACCAGGCTACTCCACCCATGGGATTTTCCAGGCAAGAGTACTGGAGTGGGGTGCCATTGCTTTCTCCGAAAATGGAGCTACTAAAGACTACTTGGTGTAGTTGACCATCAAATGAAACAAATGTTTATAAAAGTCTTAGAACAGTGGTCACTATATGGTAAATACTCAGTGTTACTGGAGAATGCAAACCATGCTCTGGGCCTTTGGATAACTCCTTGATTTGGTTTCAAGGGAGTGAATGATCTTGGCACTTCCCTTCACTAAGAAGAGAATCATTGAAATGCCTTTTCCCAGGTCAGTATATTTGGACGTTTCCACACAGTACCTTGGGTGTCAACACACTTAGACATCTACATGAGAAAAAAAAATCTATAAAACCCAGCAGATAGGCATCTATCTTTCCCATTAACTGAAAGTCGCTCAGTCGTGTCCTACTCTTTGCAACCCCATGGAGTATACAGTCCATGGAATTCTCCAGGCCAGATACTGGAGTGAGTAGCCTTTCCCTTCTCCAGAGGATCTTCCAAACCCAGGAATTGAACGGGTGTGTCCTGCATTGCAGGTGGATTCTTTACCACCTATCAGGGAAGTCCTCTTTCCCATTGGGCATACATTTTTAGTTTGAAAATGCTTTTAGAGTTACTATATAGAAAAATAATTTTATTTGATAATTGTGTTTCATAAAATCTTCAAATACACAGGCACAGGGTAAAAATGTTGAAATCAAATGTAGAAAAAACCCACCTTGTATCACAAAGCAGATTTCCATCATATTTATATTCATAGTGCCCACTGAATCAAGATTATCCTTCAAGTGGGCTTCCTGCAAAATTATTTTCATTTCATAAGTCCCATTGAAGAGTTGGAGCTTTAACTGTTCCCTGAACCAGAAGAATCAAAGGCATTTCTGCACACGAGGTATCTCTGATCTCATTCTACATCTAGTGTGTCTACATGTGGTTCTGAATTGTAGAAAGTTCCAGAGCTGTGTGCCCCAGTTACCTCGGCATCTTTCATAGGGCTTGTAGCTATCTAAATCTCAGGCCTGCCAAGAGTTAAATTTGTGAATTAACCAAGAGATATGGTGGTTTCCATGTTAGAAGTCAAAAGAGAATCAGCAGAAGCTGTCAGAGAGCAGATTCATTGGTGACCTTCTGACTCCCCAGAGGTAAATGGGAAAGATGTCTATCATCTATGCAGAAGACATCCTGGCCACTGATCTGAGGTTGACTGACTGACTGAGTTTTAAGTTGGGGTTCAATTTGTATGCCAACAATTTTTCAGTTTTTACCTATAAGAGAAAATGTTATGAACAAAATTTTAAGAAAGGAAATTTAGAATAACCTATGCTAGAAAATAAAATATCTTGTTTAAAAAATTAAAGTTGAAAATGTATTTTAAATCTCTCTAGTCTAGCTTTTTTTTTTTTTTTTTGGTCTCTGTTAAGGAAAAAGTTGTGTAACTATTTTTATAAACCATATATCATGCATGTATTTTGGTTCAGCCTCTCAATATTTTTTGACATATGCAAGACATGAATGAATAATAAACTAATTATAATTACAAAAATATTTATATATTTTCTACATTTATATTATTATAATTATAAAATGCTAAATATTTACATTTATATAAGATTTATTTTTAATATAATATATAATAATAAATATGAGACTGATAAATGAGTTAATGGTTCTCTAAAAAAGCTCTAAGATATAAAGGATGGTCTATACTCATTGCTTAACATTCAGAAAATGTCTATTCCTACCATTAAGGAAGTGTTTTCAGGGACTTCCTGGACCAGCCTCCGCTGAACACGCATTTTTGAAAAGGTCTATCAAATGCCTAGCCACGCCATCTACAGTGAGAAATAGAGATGAAGGAGGCACGCTTGGCCGTCCAGCAATAAGAAACACCATCTTAGCATGAACACAGCTGCTCTCATTACGTTTCAGAAACAAACTAACAGAGGCATTATTTGGTTCTTTCCAGGTATCAAAAGAACTTTAAGATAAAAGATAAAACACCACTGAGAACCATGTGAACTGCCAACCGTATACACAAGGCTGGTGAAGCCGGCGTCGTTGCCAGAAAGTCCTTTGTCCTGGGCTGGCCCCCGGTGAGCTTTGTGGCCCCCTTCAGGTGAGACCTACAGCTTGGTGTCCTGGATCTACGTGGGTTCAAAACGAGGACATTTTCATCTGCTTGCATATTAAGCCAGTGACTCACTTCTTGACTGACCATAATGACACACATGGGCTTCCCTGGTGGCTCAGTGGTCAAGAATCTGCCTGTAATGTAGGAGACTTGCGGAAGATGCCCACTCAGCCCCTGGGTCAGGAAGATCCCCTGGAGGTGGAAATGGCAACCCACTCCAGTATTCTGCCTAGGAAATCCCATGGACAGAGGAGCCTGGCGGGCTACAGTCCATGCGGTTACAGAAAGAGTCGGACACGACTGCGTGGCATAAACAACAGCAAATGACACACATGCCTTGTGCTTTTCCCTCCTAAAAAGGTTCTCATGTGCAAATGCATGCATGTGGATAGTAACAGTGGAAATGACCGCAGTGATTTCCTTTGGTTTTGATGTGCAAATGCATGCATGTGGATAGTAACAGTGGAAATGACCGCAGTGATTTCCTTTGGTTTTGATCAGTGGTTTTTCAGATGGGCTATGTGAGCTACTTGGGAAGCCAGATCCTCTTGTGTTCATGGTATCCTTGTATGAGGAAGGAGGATCATGAGAGCAAGACTCTAGGACCCCTCACCAATATCCTGCCCTCAATCCCGATTATCTTTCTTGAAAAAGTACAATTATATTTGAAAAACTGACTTTATACTCCCAAATTAATTCCCTTTAAAATGGGATTTCATTATACACATAACATTAATTGTGTCATCAAATACTAGGTTGCCTGAATTGCTGTGTACAAATAATCTTATTTGGTGTGTGTAGAAGGGTGACAGTAAAACACAGCTACGATTCCATGGAGCACAGGTCAGTTTTCCAATTACATTCTTAGACTGGAGTGAGGACGGGGAATGTGAATATCCCAAGTTGACAGTCCCGGGTTCACCAGCGTCATGAAACATTCACCACTGCCACTTGGAACAACCACACCCCGTATCTCAGTCTTGTGCGCACACCAGGCCCTCATCACACGCACGTGACACACTTTCTTGTCCTCCTCACCTGACACCAAAATCTCTTGTCTCATCACAGAGCTAAGACAACTAAAATACTGCCGAGTGGTAAATTGACTAAATGCTAGAATTCAGCTGTTGACTTAATGAAAACTTTGAAAGCTTTTGGGGAAGAAATATGTATTTGTATCATTCTCTGTATGTCTCCTTTCCATGACTTATTTCTCTAAAGATCCAGTTCCTATTGCTTAAACATCTTTTCCATGTTTTAAGTGAATGGAAGCAGTTTCATTTGGGAATGTGCAGTTTCTGATAAGGGAGTGTCCAAGAAACTTTTTTCCTAGTGAGGCTAGAAAGGAGGAAGCCAGGTTTACACCTGTTATTTAGGTTTAAAAGCTGTGTGAGAACATACATGGCATTCATAACAATGCCTGACACCTAGTGCTTTGGCCATTTGCTCTTTTACTCTTCTGCAGGTTGCCATGAGTAATTAGAAGCTGTGTTCGGGTATATATGCAGGTTGGGAGCTCAGAGGGCACTCTACTTCCTGGTGAAACAGTTCTTGAAAAGGGGATGGGGGGTAGGAGCAGTGTTTTGGTAGGAATATAAAATGTGGCAGCCATAGGAGAACATACATATTCTGGGTATATAGCCAAGAGAAATGAAAACTTACATCCACACAAAAAACTTATACACAAACGCTCGTAGCTGCTTTATCCACCACAGCCAAAAAAAAAAAAAAGGAAATAGCCTAAGTGTTTATCAATTAATGAATGTATAAGCCAAACCTGGTATGGGGCCTGAGGATGGAGGAGACTGGGGTGTGACTCCTTAATGCACACAGGGTTTGCCGTTGGGTAGTGAAAATATTCCAGAACTAGATAATGGTGATGGTTGCACAATATTGTTAATCTACAGATGATCACTAATTGTCAGTTGTATGTTATGCATAATTTACCACAATAAATAAAATTTAATAAGTGATAAGTCTGTGTATGAATGAGCCTAAAACATTTTCAGCTCTGGATAATTAAATGCTACACAAACTTTAGCAGAGAAAATGCTAATCTTTAATAATTTAGAAGTAGATTGATCTGCATCAGAGGATCATAGTAATGAAGAATAAGTTTTCTAGAAACTAATTTCATATATTACAATTTACTATATGGTACACACATAAAGTGGGCTGGAAGAAGCACAAGCTGGAATCAAGATTGTGGGAGAAATATCAATAACCTCAGATATACAGATGACACCACCCTTATGGCAGAAAGTGAAGAGGAACTAAAAAAGCCTCTTAATGAAAGTGAAAGAGGAGAGTGAAAAAGTTGGCTTAAACCTCAACATTCAGAAAACGAAGATCATGGCATCTGGTCCCATCACTTCATGGCAAATAGATGGGGAAACAGTGGAAACAGTGTCAGACTTTATTTTTGGGGGCTCCAAAATCACTGCAGATGGTGACTGAAGCCATGAAATTAAAAGACGCTTGCTCCTTGGAAGAAAAGTTATGACCAACCTAGATAGCACATTCAAAAGCAGAGACATTACTTTGCCAACAAAGGTCCATCTAGTCAAGGCTATAGTTTTTCCAGTGGTCATGTATGGATGTGAGAGTGTGAAGAAAGCTGAGTGCCGAAGAATTGATGCTTTTGAGCTGTGGTGTTGGAGAAGACTCTTGAGAGTCCCTTGGACTGCAAGGAGATCCAACCAGTCCATTCTGAAGGAGATCAGCCCTGGGATTTCTTTGGAGGGAATGATGCTGAGGCTGAAACTCCAGTACTTTGGCCACCTCATGAAAAGAGTTGACTCATTGGAAAAGACTCTGATGCTGGGAGGGATTGGGGGCAGGAGGAGAAGGGGACGACAGAGGATGAGATGGCTGGATGGCATCACCGACTCGATGGACATGAGTCTGAGTGAACTCCGGGAGTTGGTGATGGACAGGGAGGCCTGGTGTGCTGCGATTCATGGGGTCACAAAGAGCTGGACACGACTGAGCGACTGAACTGAACAGAACTGAACACACGTAAAGGAATAAAATATGGTAGGGTTTTTTCCTAATAGGATACTCCTGTTTCTGAGATAACATAGTTCCATCCAAATGCCAATTCCTAAGTATGATTTAATCTGAATAATAATGTTCTTTATATCTGAATAGCACTTCTACCTATAAGAACACTCAGGTATAATTAATCCTTTTCCTGTTCTGGAAACTGAGGCACAGAGTGGTTCAGTGACTTGCCCATGATTACACAGCTTGCATTACACCTGCAGTTAAGTGTTTAGATTTCAAACCAACTTTTTGTCAAGTTTAACATCTACTTCTCATCACTGTAATATGGTTTAAAAAAGAGAGACTCCATATCAAAGAGCCTAATTACGAAGAAGGTACAACTTACACATGCATACACATTAGTTAACAACTGGCTGCTGATATTTTTTTTAATCTGGAATAGCACTTAATATGTTAATACAAGTCTTAATATGTTAGTGTGGAGAAGGAAACGGCACCCCACTCCAGTACTTTTGCCTAGAAAATCCCATGGACGGAGGAGCCTGGTGGGCTGCAGTGCATGGGGTCGCTAAGAGTCAGACACGACTGAGTGACTTCCCTTTCACTTTTCACTTTCATGAATTGGAGAAGGAAATGGCAACCCACTCCAGTGTTCTTGCCTGGAGAATCCCAGGGACGGGAAGCCTGGTTGGCTGCCGTCTGTGGGGTCGCACAGAGTCAGACATGACTGAAGCGACGCAGCAGCAGCAGCAGCAATATGTTAGTGTAAGTATTTTATGTAATTTTTCTTCCATTTTTTAATATTGCAGTTTTCCTGAACAAAAGGAAAAATGGCAGTCCTTCCTTCAAAGGTATTTTGACAACAGTATACATATGTTAAATTTTTAATCCATGATAGAAGAATGCAAATCTCTTCAAGGCAGTGCCCCCAAACTGTGTCCTTCTCCCTGGTAGGAATTGTTAGACTCCCCTCAAGTAACTTCTTGTTTAGGTTGATCCTGACTGCTACTGCAAAGAATGTTCTCTCATTTACATGTATGCTCTGCTTAGCTTTAAGGAAGTTCTGTGTGTCACTGTCATCTTTCCTTTCTCTCCATCCTAATGGTTGGAACTAACATTATTCTCAAAACATATGTTAAATTTCCGTAAGTGTAGATTACTTACTCTAATGAAAGATTCTCAAAGCAAATGCTACTTCCTGTCCTTGAACCCAGGAAGGCCCTGGGCCCGCCAATCTAGGCAGGAAAACTTTGAGGATTGGATCTGCTGCCCAAATCTCACATAACAAAGGCGACCTGTTACTTTCTGGGTCATATCTTATTTTCCTGAAAATATTTTTGCATATCTTCTTCCAATCCCTAATTTGATTTTACTCAGTTTATCTCTCCATGCTTTTAAGAATAATAACAAGGGCTTCCCTGATGGCTCAGTGGTAAAGAATCTGCCTGCCAATACAGGAGATACAGGTTTGATCCCTGATAGAGGAAGATCCCCCATGCCGCGGAGCAGCTAAGCCTGTGCACCACAATTGACTGAGCCTATGCTCCAGAGCCCAGGAACCGAACTGCAGCCACTGAAGCCCGCGTGCTCACAACAAGAGGAGCCACTGCAAGGAGAAGCTCGTGAACTGCAGCTGGAGCATGGCCCCCACGGGCTACAACTGGAGATGGGCCTCCACAGCAACACAGACCCAGCACAGCCGAAAATTTAAAAATTAAAATAAGGCGAAATAAAAACATAGACATTAAAAGAAGAAGAATAACAAATAAGGGACTTCCCTGGTGGTCCAGTGCAGGCGCCTGGGTTCAGTACCTGCTCAGGGAACTAGACAGATCCCAGGCGCCACAACTAAGTCTGCATGCCACCAGTAAAGATCCTATGTACCACAGGGAGACCCGGTGCAGCCAAACTAATTCAGTAAATGAGTTTTTTAAAGAAAATAATAACAGTATTTAAAAGATTAGCAACATTGATTGATTTGAAAATAAGCTAATAGCTAAAGCTAATTCGTCTACCCTATTCTGGGTTATTACTGAATTTTATTAGGTACGTCAATCTAGCCG
The DNA here is from genome assembly GCF_027580195.1 of Bos mutus. Lineage (NCBI taxonomy): Eukaryota > Metazoa > Chordata > Mammalia > Artiodactyla > Bovidae > Bos > Bos mutus. The sequence continues at coordinate 26,236 of NW_027219920.1, forward strand.
AAGAGAAGGATCAATCAGAAAGCATTCCCCTCAAAATCTTCACTGAAGACATCAAAAACAGTGCCTGTGTAAGTATTTTTAAGATCAAAAATTAAATTCCAAGTTCTCAACTTAGCAAAATGAAACTGATAGAGATATACAGAAGAGATAGAGAGATGGGGTGGGTAGGAGGGAGAACAAAAAAGAAGAGAAAGAGAGAGGGGAGTAATTTAGCAAGCACTGTGTGGGAACACATATTTTCCCGTGAAAAGATGAGTGTCTTTACATTGTGGTTTGGATTGTTTCCACTGGTTTTTTTTTTTTTTTTTTTTTTTCCCCTGTGATGTTTTTATTTGGAATAATTGTAACTTACAGAAAAGTTAAAAAAATAGTACAAAGAACACACCATATGCCAGTTACCTAGATTCACCTATTTATGAACCTTTTGTTCCATTTGTTTGATCCATTTATTTGTCTCTTCTCTCTCTCTCTTTATATATATATATAAATATAAATATATATATATTTGTGTGTGTGTATCTAACTATTTTTGAGGGTCATACGTACACCATGCCCTTTCTCCTTAAATAATTAGGTATGTCCTAAGAATAAGGATAGTCTCTCATATAACCATCACACAGCTATGACCTTTAGTAAATTACCATATGTGTAATACTTTAATCAACCATTTACTTTTCCATTTTGTTAGCTGATCTCAATAATGCCCCTTTCTAGCACAGGATTAAGAGGAAGGTAATGCTAAATGCAGAAGACTTTTGAAAGGTCTTTCATTCTGCGGAATGTCTGGATAGAACTGAGCCAAAAGGGATGATACTTTGAAAGGATCAGCAAATCTCTACCTCATTTTGTTTATGCTACTGGGGGGAAAAAATCATACCATTAGCCCCAGTTATTTGCATGTAATTTGATTTCTGAAAGTGTAGTGCTGTAGCCTAGACATTTGTGATGAAAAGATATTCTGGATGTTTTTTTATGATACTTTGTTCTACTGTAGTTTACAGTAACTCTAGATGACACAAAACAGTATTTGAAGGTAGAAAAAGGAAGTCATTTAAGACAGTTATTTCCTGGCCAAGAGCAAAGCCAGGCAAAATCCAATTTGTTCCTGACCACCAGATAAATGCAATGCTGGCAAGAGATGCATCTAGAGGGCTCTCATGCAGCAAAGCACACTTTCGTCTCCACCTACTTTGATTTGTGACAATGGGTTACATTCAGAATTTTTCACCTAGAAATTTTAAAAAATCAACTTTATTTATGTGTAACTTACACAAAATAAACATTTCTGGTGTTCTTCATTCCTGAAGATTCAAGTTTCCTTCTAGTACTTCATTTTATCCTGGAGAACTTTCCTTTTCTTATACATATCTGGTACCAACAGATTTTCTTAGTTTCTTTCACCTGAAATGTCTTTATTTCACCTTCTTGAAGGGTATTTTTGCTGGATATAGAATTCTGTTTGTAAATGTTTTCAGCACTGTAAAGATGTTTCACTTTTAGTCTCTGTGTTTTCTGATGAGTACTCTCTGCGTTTTCTGATGAGTACTCTCTGCTCACTCAAATCAACCCTCTGTATGTGACTTGTCATTTTTCTTCAGCTGCTCTCAAGATATTCTCTTTAGTTTTGGTTTTTAGCTGTGTAGCTATGAAGTGTCAAAGCATGGTTTTCTTTTAATCTACCTGTTTGGTACTTTCTGAACTTCTTGATTTTATAAATTTATGTCTTTCACCAAGTTTGAGAAATTGTAGTCATCATTCTCTTGTATTAATTTTCTATAAGTTGCCTTCCTATTTTTATGGAGCATTTTTTAATGTGTTGTGTGGTCAAGAGCTATTATAAACACCCTGTTCACTGGCAGTTTAGAATGGAACTTACATTTTTAAAATTTTCAATCTCATTTCCTAGATTAATTGGTTTTATTTAATTAATTCATTAGATTTCAATCATGAAAATCTTAGTAATCATGACACCTGACAAAAAGAAAGTAATCACTGAATAGTAGTTAAAAAAAAAAACTTTAATAACCAGTTCTCATTCTAATTTTACTAAAACTGACTATGTAATGACAAAGAAATAAATCCATATTATAAAAGCACGACTCAGGAAGACCAAGATGGTACTTTTTTTTAAACTATCTTTCCTCCATTATGGAAACAGCCTTAAGGTGCTGAGGGTAGCCTATGTGCCCTTGTGGAATTCTCAGTCTTTCTAGTTCTTGCTTAAGCTATTATATTTTGTGTGCCTCAAATCCTTTAACAGAAATATTTGTTTTACTGAAATGCTTTCTACTAGCTTCATGTTATATAAAGGAATGGAAGTAGATTATAATTAGGGGATTATATTCTATATACAAGCATTTTACCTTGTCATTACCTGAATTATAAGCTTTGCCTTTAGAGTATAGATAACAATTTAACAATAATGATTTACTCACTTGTTTAAAAATGTTTAATTTATAGCAGCTTTTCTCACTTCTTTTTTGCAGTCTGTTACTGTAACAGTGACAAATTCAGACACAGTGAATGATGTTATCAATATGTCACTTTCAAAGCTAGGAATAACTGTAAGTTACCTGCAAGTTATTTTTAGTTAAAAGACCAACTTTGATTTTTGAGATTTGTGTGTGTATGTGTGTGTCTGTTTGTGTATAATGTATTTATTATCATAAGACAGCTGATTATTTCAGATAACTCCATCATATTTGGTAGAATTTGAAGGCAGCCAAACTATATTAATAACCTATGTGTGTGTTAGTCACTTAGTCATGTCCGACTCTTTGAGAGCCCATGGATTATAGCCCACCAGGCTGCTCTGTCTATGGAATTCTCCAGGCAACAATACTGAAGTGGGTTGCCATTCCCTTCTTTGAGGATCTTCCCAACCCAAGGATCAAACCTGGGTCTACCATATTGTAGGCAGATTCTTTACTGTCTGAGCCACCAAGGAAGCCCCTTAATAATCTATACAGATGTGTTATTTGTGTATTCCCATTATAAATTTTGTGTGAACCGAAGTCATAGCACAATGAAATCAGGCTATAATTTTACAGTTTTTTTTTTTTTTCTCTAATTTTATTTTATTTTTAAACTTTACATAATTGTATTAGTTTTGCCAAATATCAAAATGAATCCACCACAGGTATACATGTGTTCCCCATCCCGAACCCTCCTCCCTCCTCCCTCCCCATACCATCCCTCTGGGCCGTCCCAGTGCACCAGCCCCAAGCATCCAGCATCATGCATCAAACCTGGACTGGCAACTCGTTTCCTACATGATATTTTACATGTTTCATTGCCATTCTCCCAAATCTTCCCACCCTCTCCCTCTCCCACAGAGTCCATAAGACTGTTCTATACATCAGTGTCTCTTTTGCTGTCTCGTACACTGGGTTATTGTTACCATCTTTCTACAGTTTTAAGGAAAAAATGTATATTTATTATATATATATATACACACACACACACACACATAGACAATAAAATATTTATGATTCTAAATATTTCCTCCTCTATTGGATTATTCTTTTTGTATCTTCTTTCCTGATTCCTCCTGTCCCATCTCCATTTACCCTGATTGCACCTGAGGACTCAATCTCAGTATGAGAAAATCCTAAATGATATGTTTTGTTGTAAATCTGATGTAAAGACCACCTGGCAAGAAGCTACATCCCCTTGATGCAGGTCCTATAATGCAAAGGCTAATGCCTCTTGTGAACTGCTGAAGAAGACAAGTTCTGAATAAGACCATGGGTCTGGAGACGTTTGTGTACACATCTCTTTCATCTCATTTTGTTTTCAAGTGTCTGCTCTTTTATATTTTGATAGGACTGTTATGCTTGTTAAAAATTTTTTAGTGAAAGAGATGGCTATGTTTGAGGATGAGGGTTCAGAAGCAGAAAGAGGAGTGGAACATTCAGATGGACAGAACAGAACAAAGCACTTGTAAAGCATAGATCCTTATATAAAATTATATGTATTTATATATATACATATCAATGTGTAAAATGTACATATACATATAATTATGAATACATATTTATACATAAATGTGAAAATACCTTGCTATTGTGATATGACATAATTACAATATTTGTATTTGTGTTTCTCAATGGTATAATAAAGCCCCTTAAAACCTCAAGGCAGCCAGAATTTGGTATAAGACATCAAGATTTCTGTAAAAATATAATTTAATAATACATTTTAAATAAAATTGAATTCATATGCATTGAGTACAGCACCCCTCTGCACTGATTTCTAATCTATATGATATATATGCCCTGAATGAGAGTTAAATCTTAGAAGAAAGTGGCTTTAGGGATAAGGTTGGGGAGACTGATTAATGTTAGAACTCATTTTATTTCATTTTTGTAACTTTCCTTTGCTTAACGTGATCAATCTCACTAGACAAAAAATTTCTATTTCAGTGAACAACTAGGGTTATTTGCCTATATACATATGCCTGGTTTATGGGATTCCATCATAGTTTTTCCAGTTTTTACCTTAAAAGAAAAGATTTTTATCAGCTCTCTCATTTCTATTTGCCATGCCATTTTGAGCCTATTTAGTTACATGTGTGTGTTTGTGTGTGTGATTGCGTCCATACCTGGGAGCTTACTTCCTTCATGGCAAGGCCATGATTTTTAATCAGGAGTCAAAGGTAAGTGTAGTACCTAGTACCTATCACCAACAACTCTATTTCAAACATTTTTTGCTTTATCTTCTCCTGGAGGGCTCTTTAATTTAGCAGTCTTTGTAATTTATACTTGTTTCAAATGGGATATTCAGAATTCCTAGGCAGTGATTCTGCTGGAAGAAACTGTTTTCTACGTCTGACTCCCTCTTCAGGTTAGAGTCCTTGTCCCTTCTCTCCCTTGAGTGGTGTTGCCTACATCACAGCCAGTAGGCTGCCATCTACTCAAGGCCTCTTGGGCACCTGTCTCATTTTGTTAACAGTTGCTGAGCTAATGCTGCCTTTCAAGTTTTACTTTGTTCAGGAATAGTCATGGCAGAGTATGTGGCTTTCTGGACAACATGCTTGACTGGGCAGGGACATTTTAAGGCAAAAGCCAGAATTCTCCAAGGAGTCTCAAAACAGCAGAAAGCAGGATTCTTGAGATTAGACTTCTCTTCCATAGTGAAGAGAAGTTTTTTTTAAATTATTTTATTTTTTATTTATAATTTATATATTTATTTATAATTTTATTAAAAATTACTATGTTTTTTTTAATTCATGGACCACCCACAAAGTGAGAGGCTGACTGTGACTGCACTATGGTTGCACAGATCCTCACCCTCCTCACCCTTTATCAAAAAGGACAAGAATCTCAGTCGATCCATTGGAGGCTATGAGAGAGGGACAGGGGCTACTGGAATCAGCATTGTTCACTCAAAAATTGTTGCCACTTCCATGGACCAAATAGCATTTATACTGGCCCAAATTCTCCTTTTGAAAGTATAGAAATGCTAAGGAAATGAGTTCTTCAAGTATCTACTAGGAATATTTGCTGTGACACATAGTTCTTTTTCTTTCCAAGGGCTCTGAGAAAGATTACCAGTGGATCAGTTCTGCTGAGAAAAAGACTTCATATCCACTTACTGGTAAGTGTCAGGGAAAACCTAAGATGGAGCTGGTTGGGATCCAAATTGTAACTTTAAAGTCTCAAAGTAATGGTTGATCAGTCTTAAGCTTAAATGCCCTTAAACTGAAAATCTCTTGCAGTATTCATTTATACACGTCTTAAATATTTCGAAGCACCTGCTCTATCCCAAGCACAGATAGCATCTCTTCATGCAGCAGCTTATGGTCTATTTGGGAACAGCAGTGTGGATTTTTCTTCTTTACTTTTTCCACTTGACAAACAGAGTTGTCTTGAAAACACTTACTTACTTACTCTCTATTTACTCACTTAGGTATGAAAGCAACACAAGCAGGAATTTCTTTTGCTCATACATTATTTTTCATATTCCAGTCTTGACGTTCTCAGTTCCATTTTCTAACTACTAAGTTGTCTCTATTTCGTGATCATCTTCTAAAATCCAGCCATACCTCTGACCTCAAGTACATTTATTCAATACCTATTCTGTGCCCAAAGCTTTTCTCAGCATCATAAAGAAAATGAAATAATCACAATCAGACACTTAGATTCTTCACTGACTAAACCACCTGCATGTACTTTGCTGTTTCTCAAGCTGAGTTCACTAGCACTGCTCTTGAAATTTTTGATAAATAGACTATATCTTTCCTAAAATAGTTATCATAGCAAGTTAACTAAAAATAATAATGCACATTCTTGGATGAGCAAATCTGTCAGGGGTGGTCAGTGAAAAAAGGAGGAATTAAAACAAGGGAAAAGACAAAATCTGTAGTGGAACTTGCAATATAGTCATGGTGACAATGACTTCTGCTAGAAATCTTAGAGCACTTCCTCTTGTAACTTTTTTCATCTGTTCAACAATCCTGAGTCTATTACTCTTTCAAGTGATCTGAGGAACATTTTCATGTGGTCTGAAGAATCTAAACAGCTACGTTTTTTCTGTGATATGTATATTCCCAGTCTTAGAATACATAGAGTCACCGAGTATAAAGCTGAAGACAAAATCACCTCACCCATTTCACGTGTTTTTCTTGTCTTGTTGACATCCTTGTAAAAGTCAGTCAGCAGTAAAGTGGAAAAAAATTGAATATTGAAACATATTTAGTTTAATAAAATGCGTTAATTTAAATAAGACCATGTAGATGACAACTTCTAAGCTTAGAACAGCCTCAAACAGCATGGCTGGCTCTGAGGACTCCTAAGAGGCTGTCTTTCATGCTGCTGCCTCAGCAGTCATTCTGAATGTGCTTCTTAGCATGTTCTCAGCTGACAATTATGGATTAGCTCCTGGTTATCCTGGTGTCTTGGTTGTATTTTATTACTCTCAAAGAAGCTTCTTTTGCCTTAAAGGATGGAAGTCGCTGCGATTCTTGTTCTGAATAGAGCACTGACATTGTGTTTATGCCAGATGTAAAGCAAAAGCAAGAACTCCTCCAGTTGCATTTAATAAATCAGAAACAAAAGAAAAGGAGCTTTCATGCAATTCTTTAAAGATGGAATCCACAGGACAGCACAGGGTCTTAGAGAATTCTCTGGAGAGGAAGCAATTTATAGCATGAAAGAGCAAAACAAATCACTTGGCAGGCAACTCCCGATGATTTCTGGTGTGGTTTTCCACTCTGTAAACACCGTTTTGCACTTTACTTCTGGGTTTTCTCGGCCGTGCAGGCTTGTCTCTGATCACTGTCTCGTAGGAAACCCCTTAGAGGGAAGCAGCAGCGGGAGGGAAACATTAAGGCAAACCACCCCACTGCACTCTGCCTACTGAACTGACAAAAGGAAATGGAAAATCTGTTAAACTGACATGTGGGACAGAACACTGATCAGAGCCATTCTTAACATACATAGTCCGATGATTTTAAAAATATTAAGCACCAATGCTTATTAATATATTTACTTTGATCCTTATGAGTCTATGTGTGAGGGTCAGTGTTTCAAAGGAGGAATGTTAAGGCTAGCATTTTGCCTAAGATGTACAGGTGTAGTGCGTCAAGGCAGAAACTAGAAGGCCATAAATATTCTCAGATGGAAACACAATGAAAGTCAATATTGTGCAATTCACTGATGAAATGCCTTCCAAGCCAAGCAAGGTGTCTAAAAACATTTTTCTTGTTATGTTTTAAACCCTTCTGTTTGGGCACCTGCTTTTTGCAGCGTGTCCCCTTGAGAGAGTGCACATTGTGCTTACTCGGGAGTCACAGCCTTCTCTACCCGGAAGCCCCTGAAGGTCAGCAGTCACACCAGTGTGGCATACTCGCTCACGGTAAGGTGGGTTTGATCCCACCCATCACCATCGGTCTGAATCTATATTTAGATTTTTCTCCATATAGGTCATGAACATCCCTATGGAATTAAAATGAGCTGTATTCCAGCTACTGGGCTGCTGCAGCAGCAACTGGAGGGCTCCACTTCTGCTTCTGCCCTCCAGGAGGCCTTCCTGGAGGGGCCGCAAGAACTCCAAGACCAGTTTATCCTGAAACCCAGGCACTCAGCCAGAAACCAAGCCAGAAATCAGCACGGGAAAGGTGAGCCCCTTTCCTTCCTGCAAGTGGCTTCTCTTGGCTCTTGTCTCTACTCCTGAAAACAAACTGTTGACGTACAGACAGTTCTCCATGTGGGGCTGGAGGGCAGTATAGGCAGGCACCAATTCCACCCAGAATCAAGTCCAGAGAAGCCCCAAAGGTCTGAAATCAAGACCCAATTCACTTCTAGGAAGGCCTTTTTTTTTTTTTTTTTTTTTTTTTTTTTAATTAAATTCCTCTAGGTAGACAGCATAGCACTTCCTACATATAATTATGTATTCACACATCTGTGTGGGCTTTGCTGGTGGCCTAGATGGTAAAGCATCTGCCTGCAACACAGGAGATCTGAGTTCAATCCCTAGGTCAGGAAGATCCCCTGGCAAAGGGAATGGCTATCAGCCACACCAATATTCTTGCCTGGAGAATCCCACTGACAGAGGAGCCTGGCAGCCTACAGTCCATGAGATCACAAAGAGTCGAGCATGACTGAAAAACTTAAAACACACATACACACACACACACACACACACACACACACACACACACCCCTATGTATCTTATTAGAACATGAGCTTCTTATGGCCTGGAAACACACGTCCCCCATCCCAAGGTTTTGTCCAGTATCTCGGGCCCCTCACAGGAGGTGCTTAGATGACTGTGTGGCTTAGAGAAGACCCAGAATCTATTCTGGGCTTAGGCTGAAGTGGCCTTGGGCATTCTGGTTAGACTTGAACTCTCTCTCTCTTCTTTTTTTACATTAGTATATTTATTGAAGAAAATATATTTCAAAAAGAACAGTAAACCATTTGCTATTTGCTAGCAAAATTAATTTTCTCTCAGTGTATTTTGTAATTATGAAAGTCCAAATGCTCCTGCATATAGTCTATTAGCAGAGAAGGTAAATTATCAAGCACCTTGGTCAAATATCTATTTATAGAAAATCTAATATTCAGTTTTAACTAGTTTAAATTAGAGTCTTGCAATATAATTCAGTTATCAATATTCTTATTTTTCCTGTCAGTAAACTGAATGTGCTAGTTCTCTTTGGGGGAAGACTATGTTACTCAATATTTTCCTATGCTTTTGATTTTCAAGAGAAGAGAAATCTTAAGACACTTGTGTTTGAATGTCTGGTATTGTGCCTAATGAATATTTTACTAATTAATGTTATCATTAGTAAAATGTTCATTCTGATTACTTCCCATGCTGGTTTAAAGTGACCTATGATAAAAGACATATATCAATTAGGTATGTTTTGGATTGACATGTACACACTGCTCTATTTAAAATGGATAACCAACAAGGACCTGCTCTATACCACAGGGAACTATGCTGAATACTCTGTAAGAACCTAAATAGGAAAAGAATTTGAAAAAAATAGATGTATGTATAATTGAATCATTTTGCTGTACACAAGAAGCTACCACAACATTACTAACCAGTTATACTCCAATATAAAATAAAGCATTAAAAAAAGAAAATAAACTTTCGCAGAAGACAAAAATAGCAATAAAAACTAAACAATGTTGTTCAGTTCAGTTCAGCTCAGCTCAGCTCAGTTGCTCAGTCACGGCCGACTCTTTGCCACACCATGGACTGCAACACGCTAGGCCTCCCTGTCCATGACCAACGCCCAGAGTTTACTCAAACCTATGTCCATCGAGTCAGTGATGCCATCCAACCATCTCATCCTCTGTCACCCCTTCTCATCCCGCCTTCAATCTTTGCCAGGATCAGGGTCTTTTCAAATGAGATAGCTCTTTGCATCACGTGGCCAAAGTATTGACAACGTTGCATCTTCAGCAACATTCCTTCCAATGAACATTCAGGAATTATTTCCTTTAGAATGGACAGGTTGGTTCTCCTTGCTGTCCAAAGGACTCTGAGGAGTCTTCTCCAACAGCACAGTTCAAAAGCATCAATCCTTTGGTGCTCAGCTTTCTTTATCGGAGAAGGCAATGGCACCCCACTCCAGTACTCTTGCCTGGGAAATCCCATGGACGGAGGAGCCTGGTAGGCTACAGTCCATGGGGTCGTGAAGAGTCAGACACAACTGAGTGACTTCACTTTCACTTTTGACTTTCATGCACTGGAGAAGGAAATGGCAACCCACTCTAGTATTCTTGCCTGGAGAATCCCAGGGACAGGAGCCTGGTGGGCTGCCATCTATGGGGTCACACAGAGTTGGACATGACTGACGTGACTCGGCAGCAGTAGCTTTCTTTATAGTCCAACTCTCACATACATTCATGACTACTGGAAACATGATAGCTTTGACTAGATGGACCTTTGTTGGCAAAGTAATGTCTCTGCTTTTTAATATGCTGTCTAGGTTGCTCGTAACCTTTCTTCCAAGGAGCAAGCATCTTCTAATTTCAATGCTGCAGTCACCATCTGCAGTGATTTGGCACCCCAAAACATAAAGTCTGTCACTGTTTCCACTGTTTCCCCATCTATTTGCCACGAAGTAATGGGACTAGATGCCATGATCTTAGCTTTCGGAATGTTGAGTTTTAAGCCAACTTTTTCAATCTCCTCTTTCACTTTCATCAAGAGGCTCTTTAGTTCTTCTTCGTTTTCTGCCATAAAGATGGTGTCATCTGCATATCTGAGGTTATTGATATTTCTCCTGGCAATCTTTTTTTTTTCTCTTTTAAAAATGTATTTATTTTAATTGGAGGCTAATTACTTTACAATATTGTAGTGGTTTTGCCAAAATTGACATGAATCAGCCATGGGTGTACGTGCATTCCCTATTCTGAACCCCCTCCCACCTCCCTCCCCATCCCATCCCTCTGGGTCATCCTAGTGCACTAGCCCCGAGCACCCTGACTCATGCATCGAACCTGGACTGGTAATCTGTTTCACATATGGTAATATACACGTTTCAATGCTATTCTCTCAAATCATCCCACCAGCAATCCCACTGTGTGTATGCCCAGCAGTGGGATTGCTGGGTCATATGGCAGTTTTATTTCCAGTTTTTTAAGGAATCTCCACACTGTTCTCCACACTGGCTGTAATAGTTTGCATTCCCACCAACAGTGTACGAGGGTTCCCTTTGCTCCACACCCTCTCCAGCATTTATTGTTTGTAGACTTTTTGATAGCAGCCATTCTGACTGGTGTAAGATGGTACCTCATTGTGGTTTTGATTCACATTTCTCTGATAATGAGTGATGTTTAACATCTTTTCATGTGTTTGTTAGCCATCTGTATGTCTTCTTTGGAGAAATGTCTGTTTAATTCTTTGGCCCATTTTTTGATTGGGTGGTTTATTTTTCTGGAATTCAGCTGCAGGAGTTGCTTGTAAATTTTTGAGATTAATTCTTTGTCAGCTGCTTCGCTTGCTATTATTTTCTCCCATTCTGAAAGCTGTCTTTTCACCTTGCTTATAGTTTCCTTCATTGTGCAAAATCTTTTAAGTTTAATTAGGTCCCATTTGTTTATTTTTGATTTTATTTCCATTACTCTGGGAGGTGGGGCATAGAGGATCCTGCTGTGATTTATGTCAGAGAGTGTTTTGCTTATGATTTCCTCTAGGAGTTTTATAGTTTCTGATCTTACATTTAGATCTTTAATCCACTTTGAGTTTATTTTTGTTTATGGTGTTAGAAAGTTTTCTAGTTTCATTCTTTTACAATTGGTTGGCCAATTTTCCCAGCACCACTTGTTAAAGAGATTGTCTTTTCTCCATTGTATATTCTTGCCTCCTTCATCAAAGATAAGGTGTCCATAGGTGTGCGGATTTATCTCTGGGCTTTCTATTTTGTTTTATTGATTGATATTTCTGTCTTTGTGCCAGTACCATACTCTACTGATGACTGTAGCTTTGTAGTATAGCCTGAAGTTAGGCAGGTTGATTCCTCCAGTTCGAGTCTTCTTTCCCAAGAATGCTTTGGCTATTCAAGGTTTTTCTGTATTTCCATACAAATTGTGAAATTATTTGTTCTAGCTCTGTGAAAAATACCATTGGTAGCTTGATGAAAGTGAAGTCGCTCAGTTGTGTCCGACTCTTTGCTGACCCCGTGGACTGTAGCCCACCAGGGCCTCCATCCATGGGATTTTCTAGGCAAGAGTACTGGAGTGGGTGGCCATTTCCTTCTCCAGGGGATCTTCCTGACCCAGGGATCGAACCCAGGTCTCCTGCATTGCAGGCAGATGCTTTAACCTCTGAACCCATGAGACTCCCTCCTAGAAATTATTCGTTCTAGTTCTGTGAAAAATACCATTGGTAGCTTGATAGGGATTGCATTGAATCTATAGATTGCTTTGGGTAGTATACTCATTTTCACTATACTGATTCTTCCAATCCATGAACATGGTATATTTCTCCATCTATTTGTGTCCTCTTTGATTTCTTTCATCAGTGTTTTATAGTTTTCTATATATAGGTCTTTTGTCTCTTTGAAAGTGAAAGTGAAGTCTCTAAGTTGTGTCTGACTCTTTGCGACCCCGTGGACTGTAGACCACCAGGCTCCTCTGTCCATGGGATTCTCCAGGCAAGAATACTGGAGTGGGTTGCCATTTCCTTCTCCAAGTGTTCTTCCCAACTCAGGGATCGAACCCAGGTCTCCTGCATTGCAGGCAGATGCTTTAACCTCTGAGCCACCAGGGAAGCAGTTAGATATATTCCTAAGTATTTATTCTTATCATTGCAATGATGGATGGAATTGCTTCCTTAATTTCTCTGTTTTCTCATTGTTAGTGTATAGGAATGCAAGGGATTTCTGTGTGTTAGTTTGATATCCTGCAACTTTATTATATTCATTGATTAGTTCTAGTAATTTTCTGGTGGAGTCTTTATGGTTTTCTATATAGAGGATCATGTATTCTGCAAACAGTGAGAGTTTTACTTCTTCTTTTCCAATCTGGATTCCTTTTATTTCTTTTTCTGCTCTGATTGCTGTGGCCAAAACTTCCATAACTATGTTGAATAGTAGTGGTGAGAGTGGGCACACTTGCTTTGTTCCTGACTTTAGGGGAAATGCTTTCAATGTTTCACCATTGAGGATAATGTTTGCTGTGGGTTTGTCATATATAGCTTTTATTATGTTGAGGTATATTCCTTCTATTCCTGCTTTCTGGAGAGTGTTTATCATGAATGGATGTTGAATTTTGTCAAAGGCTTTCTCTGCATCTATTGAGATAATCATATGGTTTTTATCTTTCAATTTGTTAATGTGGTGTATTACATTGATTGATATGCAGATATTGAAGAATCCTTTGTATCCCTGGGATAAAGCCCACTTGGTCATGATGTATGATCTTTTTAATATGTTGTTGGATTCTGTTTGCTAGAATTTTGTTAAGGATTTTTGCATCTATGTTCATTGGTGATATTGGCCTGTAGTTCTCTTTTTTTGTGACATCCTTGTCTGGTTTTGATATTAGGGTGATGGTGGCCTCATAGAATGAATTTGGAAGTTTATCTTCCTCTGCTATTTTCTGGAAGAGTTTGCATAGGACAGGTGTGAGTTCTTCTCTAAATTTTTGGTAGAATTTGGCTGTGAAGCCGTCTGGTCCTGGGCTTTTGTTTGCTGGAAGATTTCTGATTAAAGTTTCAATTTCCGTGCTTGTGATGGGTCTGTTAAGATTTTCTATTTCTTCCTTGTTCAGTTTTGGAAAGTTATACTTTTCTAAGAATTTGTCCATTTCTTCCAAGTTGTCCATTTTATTGGCATATAATTGCTGATAGTAGTCTCTTATGATCCTTTGTATTTCTGTGCTGTCTGTTGTGATTTCTCCATTTTCATTTCTAATTTTGTTGATTTGATTCTTCTCCCTTTGTTTCTTGATGAGTCTGGCTAATGGTTTGTCAATTTTATTTATCTTCTCAAAGAACCAGCTTTTAGCTTTGTTGATTTTTTCTATGGTCTCTTTTGTTTCTTTTGCATTTATTTCTGCCCTAATTTTTAAGATTTCTTGCCTTCTATTAACCCTGGGGTTCTTCATTTCTTCCTTTTCTAGTTGCTTTAGGTGTAGAGTTAGGTTATTTATTTGACTTTTTTCTTGTTTCTTGAGGTAACCCTGTATTGCTATGAACCTTCCCCTGGGTACTGCTTTTACAGTGTCCCATACATTTTGGGTTGTTGTGTTTTCATTTTTGTTCATTTCTATGCATATTTTGATTTCTTCTATGATTTGTTGGTTATTCAGAAGCGTGTTGTTCAGCCTCCATATGTTAGAGTTTTTAATAGTTATTCTCCTGTAATTGACATTTAATCTTACTGCATTGTGGTGAGAAAAGATACTTGGAATGATTTCAATTTTTTTGAATTTGCCAAGGCTAGATTTATGGCCCAGGACGTGATCTATCCTGGAGAAGGTTCCATGTGCACTTGAGAAAAAGGTGAAATTCATTGTTTGGGAGTGAAATATCCTATAGATATCAATTAGGTCTAACTGATCCATTGTATCATTTACATTTTGTGTTTCCTGGTTAATTTTCTGTTTAGTCGCTCTATCCATAGGTGTGAGTGGGTATTAAAATCTCCCACTATTATTGTGTCACTGTTAATTTCGCCTTTCATATTTGTTATATTTATAATTGTTGTATCTTCTTATTGGATTGATCCTTTGATCAGTATGTAGTGTCCTCCTTTGTCTCTTTTCACGGCCTTTATTTCAAAGTCTATTTTAACTGATATGAGTATTGCTACTCCTGCTTTCTTTTGGTCTCTATTTGCGTGGAATATCTTTTTCCAGCCCTTCACTTTCAGTCTGTATGTGTCCCTTGTTTTGAGGTGGGTCTCTGGTAGACAGCATATATAAGGGTCTTGTTTTCTTAATCCATTCAACCAATCTTTGTCTTTTGGTTGGGGCATTCAACCCATTTACATTTAAGGTAATTATTGATAAGTATGATCCCTTTGCCATTTACTTTGTTGTTTTGGGTTCGAGTTTATATACCCTTTCTGTGTTTCCTGTCTAGAGAAGATCCTTTAGCATTTGTTGGAGAGCTGGTTTGGTGGTGCTGAATTCTCTCAGCTTTTGCTTGTCTGTAAAGCTTTTGAATTCTCCTTCATATTTGAAGGAGATCCTTGCTGTATACAGTAATCTGGGTTGAAGGTTTTTCTCTTTCATCACTTTAAGTATGTCCTGCCATTCCCTTCTGGCCTGAAGAGTTTCTGTTGAAAGATCAGCTGTTATCCTTATGGGAATACCCTTGTGTGTTATTTGTTGTTTTTCCCTTGCTGCTTTTCATATTTGTTCTTTATGTTTGATCTTCATTAACTTGATTAGTATGTGTCTTGGGGTGGTTCGCCTTGGGTTTATCCTGTTTGGGACTCTCTGGGTTTCTTGGACCTGTGTGACGATTTCCTTCCCCATTCTAGGGAAGTTTTCAACTATTATCTCCTTGAGTATTTTCTCATGGCCTTTTTGTCTTCTTCTTCTGGGACACCTATGATTCGAATGTTGGGGCGTTTCACATTGTCCCAGAGGTCTCTGAGGTTGTCCTAATTTCTTATAATTCTTTTTCCTTGTTTCCTCTCTGCTTCATTTATTTCTACCATTCTATCTTCTACCTCACTTATCCTATCTTCTGCCTCTGTTATTCTACTGTTGGTTCCCTCCAGAGTGTTTTCGGTCTCATTTAGTGCAGTATTCATTATATATTGACTCTTTTTTATTTCATCTAGGTCCTTGTTAAACCTTTCCTGCATCATCTCAATCCTTGTCTCCAGGCTATTTATCTGTAACTCCATTTAGTTTTCAAAATTTTGGATCATTTTTACTGTCATTATTCTGAATTCTTTTTCAGGTAGACTCCCTATCTCCTCATTTTTTTGTTTGGTTTGGTGGGCAATTATCATGTTACTTTACCTGCTGAGTATTTCTCTGCATTTTCATCTTGTTTAGATTGCTGTGTTTGGGGTGGATTTTCTGTATTCTGGCAGCTTGTGCTTCCTCTTTATTGTGGAGGTTCCTCCCTGTGGGTGGGGTTGGACGAGTGGCTTGTCAAGGTTTCCTGGTTAGGAAAACTTGCATTGGTGTTCTGGTGGGTGGAGACAGATTTCTCTCTGGAGTGCAATGAAGTGTCCAGTAGGGAGTTTTGAGATGTCTGTGGGTTTGGTGTGACTTTAGGCCGCCTGTATATTGAAGCTTAGGGCTATGTTCCTGCATTGCTGGAGAATTTGCGTGGTATGTCTTGGTCTGGAACTTGTTGGCTTTTGGGGGGTGCTTGGTTTCAGTGTAGGTATGGAGGCTTTCGGATGAGCTCTTATCCATTAATGTTCCCTGGAGTCAGGAGTTCTCTGGTGTTCTCAGGTTTTGAACTTAAGCCTCCTGCCTCTGGTTTTCAGTCTTATTCTTACAGTAGCCTCAAGACTTCTCTATCTATACTGCACAAATGAAAAAATATCTAGGTTAATGATGAAAAGCTTCTCCACAGTGAGGGACACCCAGAAAGGTTCACAGAGTTAGATGGAGAAGAGAAGAGGGAGGAGGGAGACAGGGATGACCAAGAGAAGAAGAGGGGGAATCAAAAGGGGTGAGAGCAAGCTAGCCAGTAATAAACTCCCTATGTGCTCTCCACAGTCTGGACCCCTCAGAGAGGTTCATGCAGTTACACAGAGAAGAGAAGAAGGAGGAAGGAGACAGAGGTGACCAGGAGGAGAAAAGAGGGAATCAAAAGGAGACAGATCCAGCCAGTAATCAGTTCCCTAAGTGTTCTCCACAAGCTGGAACACACAAAGAGATTCACAGAGTTGGGCAGAGAAGAGAAGAGGGAGGGAGGAGATAGAGGTGAGCTGGTGGAGAAAAGGAGAGTCAAAAGGGGGAGAGAGCAATCAAGCCAGTAATCACACTCCTAAGTAAAAATGGGTATTGAAGATTGGGTTCCTAAAGGTACAAAATTGATAACAAACACCAAAAAGCAAAGATTAAAAGTCTAGAGTAGAGGTTAGATTCTCTAAAATGCAGTATTTAAAAAAAAAGTCACAAAAAATGATAAAATATAAATATATGAAGTTTGCTTTAAAAATACGGTCTTTTGTTTTCTGCAAGGTAATAGGAGGTTACAAAAATGAAAATTAAAGGAGTAATAGAGGACTTAATTTTTTTTTTTTAATTTAAAAATTACAATAGTAAAAATATATCTAGGAATTTCTCTGGAGCTGTTGTGGGCAGTGTGAGGTGAGTTCAGATAGTTCCTTGATCCAGCTTATACTTCTCAAGATCTATGTGTTCCTTCCAATGTAGTCAGTGCTAACTACAGGGCTTTAATCTGTTGCACCTGTCATTTCCAGAGTGGTTCCCTCTGTTTATTTTAGCTTCTTCTGTTTGCTGGTCTTTTCAGTGTCTAATTTCCGCCCTGAAAAAAGGGGGCGAAGGTGGTCACTTATTTAGGCTCACTTATTCAGTGGTGCTGTGGGGAGGGAGGAGCACTGCAAACAAATATCCCTGGCGTGTGCTCACAGTGTCCTGGCCACACTGGGTTTGCCCCCGCTCACGGTGTGTGTGCTTTCCCAGTCTACACTGCTCAGGCTCCAGGTTGCTCTGCCTGCAACTGTCTGAGGCGGGCCCTGGGTTGCGTGTACTTCCCAGGTCTAAGCCGCTCAGGTTCAGGTTCTCAGGTACTCCACAAGGGCACAGACTCAGTCGGGCCTGCGTTTTGTGCCCTTCCCAGGTCCGAGCAGCTCATGGGACCAGGTGCTTGGTGAGCACAATGACCCCCAGGTGTGGTGTGTCTTATCACCTCCCCCATCCCAGCCGCTCCATTTCCTGGGTGGCAGCAGGTGTGCCTGTCTCAGGTGGGCCGTGTGTCTCTTCTGGGGAGCTGATCTCTGGCTGTGACCATCCCAGTGGATGTCAACTGCCCAGGAGAAGTCTTGTTTAGCAAATGGGAGCCTGCTTGCAGTTTTGTAGAGGATGCCTCTCTGGGGCTGAGATTGCCCCTTTCAGGCTCTGGCTGCCCCTGCCTGCCTCCCGGTCTCTCGCGGGGGATGGGCCAATGCACAGCCAGCTAGCTCTCCTTTGGTATTCGTTCAGTCCTTTGTTCTGTGTGTGGGTCATGCAGTGCCTTAGGTTAGGGCTTTTCACAGGATAGTTCTCTCTCTGGCTATCCCACAGATTGGGTTGCTATCTCACGTTAGCTCCCTCAGATTGCCCTCAGGGCATTCAGACCTGGTCCTTACCCTAAGCAATACAGCCCACACCTCCTGTTCAGCCCCCCGCTTGTTGGTGGCAAATATGAGTGTCTGGACTACTTCTCTGCTGGAAGTTGATGTTAGGCACGTAATCTGTGGGATTTATTTATTTATTTATTTTTCCTCCCGGTTATGTTGCACTCTGAGATTCCAAAACTTCCCACTGACCTGCCAGTGAGAGTGTTTCCTGGTGTTTGGAAACTTCTCCTCTTTGAAGACTCCCTTCTGGGACAGATCTCCATCCCTACCTCATTTTGTCTTACCTCCTTTTGAAGAAAATGGGCTGCCTTTCTGGGTGCCTGGTGTCCTTTGCCAGCATTCAGAAGTTGTTTTTGTGGAATTTGCTCAGGGTTCAAATGTTCTTTCAATGAATTTGTGGGGGAGATTGTGGTCTCCCCGACCTATTCCACCACCATCATAGGACTGCCTCTGAGACTTGAAGTCTGGATTCTACCTCCACAGCAAGCTCTCTTTCCATTCTGCTTCAGACCTAGGTTGAAATTGGAACTGGACTGAATGTTTATATGTCTGTTTGCTTTTAAATCTTTGCTCTTGCAATCACCCCTGCTACCATTCCAGTATTGTCCCATTGACATTTCTTTCTCTGAATAAAATGTCTTACTAATTTAGGAAGTATTGGGGCCAGAATAGAATTTCTACTTAAAGTATTTGTATTCTTAGAATTGTTATTCTATACCCACAAAGTTACAAAATTTCACATTTTAACATTCAAACCCTAATTTGAACATCAGGAAACACTAACCTAAATCGTTCCAGGACTATTTAAGAAAGATGAGGTTATAAAGTTAACCTGTTTAACAGTCCCTGGCAACTCACTCCAGTATTATTATCCAGGAAGTCGCACGGACAGGAGCCTGACAGGCTATAGTCCATGGGGTCGCAAGAGTTGGACACGACTGAACAACTGAGCACCATACTTTTCATGGCTATAGTATACATTTTTATTGGTCACAGAGCCAGCAAGAACTCTAACACCAACCAATGTACATTAAAAAGGTCCATCTAGGCCTGAAAATAAAAGTATAGGGCTTAACGCCTATTTTGCCTTCCGTCTATGCTTATAGACTAGCTGAACATATAGCTTTGTAACAACTGATAGAGATTTCTTCCTAAAAGTATTCTTATTAAAGCTGAACAATGAATGAATACATTTAGAATACATGAATACTTTTGGGTAGTTTAGAAATAAAAGAATCAACTTAAGAGTAAGGAAACCTGGGGGCATAAGGCAACTCAACCCATATAAACATATATCTTTTTAACATTTCTACATATTAATTAGGAGAATCTCTTCCTGAATTTAAGAATACATTTGCTTTCTTCATTATCTCCTTTTAAAATGATGGCGGTATGAATGTCAGGTCAGAAAGGGCCTAAGGCCAAGTGATGGCATTCTTTCAGGAATGCACACCTTCTGGAGGCTGCAAAATTAAATGGAAAATGGGGGTCGCATCTGCTTGTGGGGAGGTGACTGATGTCTAGGCTGCCTTAGGCCCTTTGAAGGAAGGAAATTACCTTTATTAAGGGTGCTATATGCCATGTCTTGTGCTGGTTAGTAAGTAGCATCATTTATGTTAAGTTTGAGCAAACTAAAGCTCAAAGAGTTTTAGGTAACTTATCCAATTAAGGGGCAGAATAGGAGCCTTCTGGTTCTCTCCCCCAGCACAACAAGTGTTTCTCCCACTTGAATGGACATGGTGATGTACTCACTATTTCTCAGAAAAGACAAGTGGATGGGCATTGTAAAATATTTGGTTAAATTCTACTGTATATTTTTCTACAACTTGGCTCCTCTATTGACTTCTTTAGCTGGTTATTTAAGGAAACATAAAGCAGGTTTATTGAACAAATATCAGGGAAATATTCATAGCTGGGCATGAGAAACTCTGAAGTCAATTTTTCATTGCTGATTACTCTTTCTTTGAAAAGCCCTTCATCTGCATTCCTTTGCGAGGGGCTGTTGGTAGTTAAATTCACCTTTGGGTTACCTGAGTAAGGTGTCACAGAAAAATGGCCACCTGTAATCTTACCACAGAGTCTGTATTTAATGACTACTTCCCAAGGAACCTGAGGCAGGAAGTCATCCTTGGAGCTGACTGAGGTGTGTGGCCTCCAGAGGAGAGCTCCAGAAGCTGACTGAAAAGCACGGTCAGGCAGGCTGTCTCAAGAAAGGCGAATCTTTTGATGGGAGAAAATTGGGCATCACTGGGTACTCAGAAAGACAAACACATAACTGAACACAGGAAGGAAACTTCCTATAAATGTAAATGATAACCAAATGCTGCTTGATTTGAATATTAAATAATTTTGCCTTTCAAATGAGATCTGAAACCAGAATCCACTGACAACACTTAACATTAGGAAACCTGTATAACTATAGGTTAAGTGCTTCATGACACAGGGCAAAGGGAATACAGAGCACTGTCTGGGGAATACTGTTACAGGGAGAATCAACCCTGAGTCTGATCACGCCTCTAGGTTTAACTACTGGTTTGCAGAATATGGGGAAAAAGAACATGTTAACACCACAAGGATGCAATTAGCCTGCTTAAGATTGAGGGGAATGCTATATAACAAATGGTTCAGTTTCTCTCTTTCAGCCTCTGCCATGAACATGCTGCTGAATGTAAGTGGTGGAAATCAGGCTAAATAAGCTCAACTACTACTAGTGAAAATCTCTCTTCTACATTAGTTTCAGACAAGAAGACAGTTAGGAAGAGTTCTCTCAAAAACTGGGCCTTTGGCTGTATCTCCAGGACCCGCGAGGTGAACGAACACCCATGTCTACCACCCACAAAGACAAAACAGCTCTTTGGAGCTCCTCTTGAGGATGTATGTGATAATGACACCCTGCCCACCCCAATTCTGGTAGGTCTTATTTTGGTTTCTGTAACCTTCCTTAAAAGGGGAGTGCTGAGACATCAAGTGTTCTCTTCCAAATCTACTCCAAATGAAGAAGTCTGGCTTTGTCCGATAAGATTCATAACATTACTTCAAAGAATAAGATCTGATTTAGGTACTGCAGAGTCAGAAGGCAAGTACAAGATGAAAAGATACTCTCATCCATTCCGCTGATTTCAACAAAGACCCATCTATACCAGCTCAGACCAGTTAACATGGACTCTGTAAGTTAAGGCAGTTAGAGAAGGCGAGGTTGAGGAAAAGAATGAGAGCAGTCCTTTACAGATCACCTTTATGAGGTGAGAAGGGGCAGCAGTCAGATTAGTGAGCTACTGCCCTTACCCAAGAAAAGAGGAAGTATATAGAGGCACGTATGTGGAAAGCTCCAGTCTTAAGGGGACCTGTTCTTCTGCAAGGTTGTTCAGAGTAGTTATCTCTTAAACAGCTGCGGCAAGGAATTGTGGAGATCAGCCAGAGGCTGGGACAGGCTGGGAGCTGGGCAAAATCAACCCAATGTCCATTTTTTCCTTCGGGTGACAGAGTGCTTGTTTTGCATAGAATGGTGGGGTGGTCCTGGAGGCGAGTTTTAACTCCAGGCTATTTTGACCGCGTAGCTTTCCTTCAGACTCTGTGTGTAAGAATCTCTGCGAGTCCACCTCATCCTCATATGTCTCCCCGTCTCCTCCCTTGAAGTCCACACGAGTCTCAAGTCTCCTTCAGCTGAGTCTACTCCCCCTTATTATGCAAAATGTCTCCCATGGATTTGATTTGCAACTCAAGTGTTTAAGCATAAAGTACATATCCTCTGGCAAAGATGAATCATTTGCTCCTGACAGAAGGTGTCAAAAGAGAGTCACAGATTTCGGACTGTGCTCTATCAAATTAGTGTACTGAACTGTAAGCATTAACTCTTGTTCA
Source organism: Bos mutus (assembly GCF_027580195.1). Classification (NCBI taxonomy): domain Eukaryota; kingdom Metazoa; phylum Chordata; class Mammalia; order Artiodactyla; family Bovidae; genus Bos; species Bos mutus. The sequence continues at coordinate 48,342 of NW_027219920.1, forward strand.
CTGTCCACTATCTCTCCAAGCACTACACTAGATGCAGGGAATTTTATGGTATATATGAAGAAATTTATCATACTAGCTATGTGCTACCTACTACCCCAGACCTTACGTCTTTCACAGAAAACTTAGGGGGTAGCCATGACTATCATCACCCCCACTTCATCAATGAAAAACAAAAGAGCCTCACCCAAGTATGTGCTATGCCCAAAGTCACACAGTGGATGACTGGCATAACAGATTCCACATTCCTTGAAAAACCTGGCTCCAATAGCTGTTATCTCTCTAACTCTGCAGACAGCAGAGGACATAAAAATACAGGAAAAGGAACTACAAAGGCTGATGAGACAAGAATGTCATCGGAGAAGGAGGAGAGGCGTATAGAGCCTGATTTTGAGGGGAGGGAATACAGGAAACAGGACTGAATGGGGTGGACAGTGCCTGGAAGGGGAAGAAACAAATGGAGCATGAATATGGCAAAAAGATGTCCACACTTAGGGAAGAGCATCTATAATAGGGATTAATGAGAAAAGAGCGGTGAAGGAAGAGAGGGTGAATCTACAAAGGCCTCAAAGCAGAAACGTTTAACACAGTAAATTCACTGAAACGGAAAATCTGATTACACAAGTGTTTAAAATGTTTCAGTGATGATGAGTCCCAAAAAAAAAAAAAAAAGTTTCAGTGTATGAATGTCAAATCGATTGTTGGGTCAAAAATATATTTAGAGACACTGAAGAAAAAATTTCAAATTGACTTCGGTGCTGTTCTAGAACTGTACCCTCATATACCACAGATTTGTCAAAACTGGAGCAAGCTTGTGCTCTGGGCTTCTAGACATGAAACGTCCCACAGTTTTCTTTTCTTTCCTTCCCTATAGGATATGCTTTCCTTTATCAATCAAAAAGGGCCGTTCACAGAAGGCATCTTCAGAAAATCAGCCAGTATAAAATCATGCAGAGCCCTAAAGAAGAAACTAAACTGTGGAGACACAGTGAACTTGAATGATGTACCAATATTTGTGATATCCTCAGTCTTAAAGGTAAGGAAAGATTGAGCATTATCCACGGACACAGTAAATGCGAAGCTATATGACTGGTCCTTCATTATGAATGCCCAAGAAACCTAATAGGCATAAGAGAGGAAGGAGCTGAAAAGTGAAAAACACTTCACAAAGGCAAAACTGAAGGAAGGTACCGCAAATGTTATAAGCCCCATACATTAGATATTTTCCTTTTTCATTGCACATCTTGACTCCTGAACACTCCATGCAAAGGAATAACAAGATATTTAAAATACCCACTTACACATTGAGTGTTTACCAAAACAAGCTTCCTGCTTTGGATGACTTCCTCATCACCTTCCTAATGAAGGCCACATTTCCAAAATAAAATTCATAATCAGCCTTTGGAAACAGTTAACAGAAGTAACTTCCCAGGTGACTCAGACAGTAAAGAATCCGCCTTCAATGCAGGAAACCTGGGTTCCATCCCTGGGTTTCCAGGATCCCCTGGAACAGGGACTGGCATACGACTCCAGTATGGTTGCCTGGAGAATCCCATGGACAGTGGAGTCTGGCAGGCTATAGTCCATGAGGTGGCACAGAATTGGACACGGCTGAAGCAACTTAGCATGGATGCAGGACAGATGTTTACTCACTATGGTAAACTCATGTGTTTAGCGTGTGTGTTTTTGTGTGTGTGTGTGTGTGTGTCTGTGTCTGTGTGTGTTAGTTGCCTAGTCGCAGCCGAGTCTCTGTAAGGTAATGTAATGTATCCCATTAACTGTAGCCCAGCAGACTCCTCTGACCATGGAATCCTCCACGCAAGAATACTAGAGTGGGTTGCCATGCCCTTTTCCAGGGGATCTTCCTGCCAGGCATCGAACCTGCATCTCTTGCATCTCCTGCATTGGCAGGCAGGTGTTTTTCCCACTAGCACCACCTGGGAAGCCCATTTGTCTTACAATGAATCAAAAAACGCTTAGTGAGGCCACCAAAATCTCTGATCACTGTATTATCCTTGCTTCCCCTGGGTCTCAATGCCTTTTACTTGAAAATTAGTGTAGGGAAGATGCCACCATTTGTTCCTCCTTTTATCTGCCTTACCATCTTTAATGGCTTTGTTAAAATTTGTAAGTTTAGCCCACCACCCAAGGTTAGAGTTACATGGTAACCAGTTTTACTATATGCCTAATCTTATAAATCTTATTTTTAAAGTGAGTGCAACAATCAAAATCTGTTTGGAATTTTGCAAAATTCAATAGATTTATACAAAAAATAGACTGAGTTTGAAATAATACAGCTAAATCACAAGTATGTAGTTAAATTTCTATCAGGTCGATAATACAACAGAAAGAAAAAATTAATCAATCCATCTTGGTACTTGTTAGCAGCTATGAACAAAAGTATTTTGATGTAGTAATAACTACAGACAGGTTATTAAAATTATCTTAGAAACCAAATAACATATGGTGTTTCCTTTTCCCCTATTAATGTTCGATTGTATGATAATAGCAACAGTGCAGGTATGATTTAGAGTTGACCCCTACTACACTTGACCCATAATAATACACACTAGGTATGCAAATAGCAAGTAGAGTGCTACCCTCTAAAAGGTGCACACTTGGAACTGATTTCACTTTTGAGCAAGTGTTACTAGGCTCTTGCCTGTTTCCATGCTATAAGCACAGAGTAGTAAGAGGGTGGCTACTTATGGGTGCTGGTCTTTGACAGTCCCAAAGTTTTCTCTTCCTAAAGTTGATTGATCTTGGTGGGGAATCAAACCTTGCAACTTTGGCCTTGAGAATACCATATGTCAAAGCAACCATGGAGTTGGTGTAAATCAGAAATGAATATATAGTCAGAACCACATTGAGTTTGTCATTAAACTGTGTATAAACAGTGGTCCAATAGCAAATACCATGGCATATTCTGCATGAGTCATGTCCTGGCTTAACCATACTCAGTCTCACCAATCGATTCTACAGCACAGGGTTCAGGAGAGAGAAGAGACACACTCCAAGTGCATGTAGTTTGGTACACAAGGCAAAGGCCCTGCTGCACACTCCCAGACTCCCAGAAGCCAAAGCCAGATGACGTGGTTGAATGGCATCACCAACTCCATGGACATGAATTTGAACAAGACCCAGGTGTTGCTGATGGACAGGAAAGCCTGGTGTGCAGTCCATGGGGTAGGAAAGAGTAGGACAGGACTGAATGGCTGAACTCACATGGAGTGTTTCCTCCTTCCAAATGTACTGCGGACACTCCATAAGAAGCATAGTGAAACCCTGATGACGATCATTGGGTACTCTATACCAATTCCAAGAAAAAGTATGAGAGGACTGAGACTTTGTGCGTTATCTTCATACTCTATCCTCAGTACTCAAGAGAGTGCCTGACACAAACAGCAGCTCAATAAGTACTGAAACAAGCGAACACTAACAGGATTGTAATCATGATAGTTGCCTTAGAAACACTGCGTAAAGAAGATACTATTAAGAGAAGTCAGGCTGTATATTAAGACCAGTGGAAGCAAGTTGTGCCTTTGAAACTGGCAAGGCAATGCAATCATTTCCCCTCAGTCTTGCACAACAGGTTACAACTTCATCCATTTTAATAGGCCCCATTCTCCGATATTAAGACTTGGTCATCAGGATAAAGTTTTCAGGCCTCCACTTAGGAAGCTGACATTTGCATATTCTATCCCACAGATGTCAAGTTGCAATGTATCTAAATTTTCAGTTTCCTCTTTGGGTGGATATATTGAATTCAAAGTGTTGTAAGGGTAACATGTAGTTTACCATTGGGGCTTTTGATTTATTTCTAACACCTGCTGCTTAAAAGTCTGTAGAACTGAACTTTTATTTATTTATTTTTATTTATTTATTTTGCTTTTTATTTTATTTTTAAAATTTACATAATTGTATTAGTTTTCCCAAATATCAAAATGAATCCACCACAGGTATACATGTGTTCCCCATCCTGAACCCTCCTCCCTCCTCGTCCCCATACCATCCCTCTGGGTCGTCCCAGTGCACTAGCCCCAAGCATCCAGTATCGTGCATCGAACCTGGACTGACAACTTGTTTCATACATGATATTTTACATGTCTCAATGGCATTCGCCCAAATCTCCCACCCTCTCCCTCTCCCATAGAGTCCATAAGACTGTTCTATACATCAGTGTCTCTTTTGCTGTCTCGTACACAGGGTTATTGTTACCATCTTTCTAAATTCCATATATATGCGTTAGTATACTGTATTGGTGTTTTTCCTTCTGGCTTACTTCACTCTGTATAATAGGCTCCAGTTTCATCCACCTCATTACAACTGATTCAAATGTATTCTTTTAATGGCTGAGTAATACTCCATTGTGTATATGTACCACTGCTTTCTTATCCATTCATCTGCTGATGGACATCTAGGTTGCTTCCATGTCCTGGCTATTATAAACAGTGCTGCGATGAACATTGGGGTACATGTGTCTGTTTCCCTTCTGGTTTCCTCAGTGTGTGTGCCCAGCAGTGGGATTGCTGGATCATAAGGCAGTTCTGTTTCCAGTTTTTTAAGGAATCTCCACACTGTTCTCCATAGTGGCTGTACTAGTTTGCATTCCCACCAACAGTGTAAGAGGGTTCCCTTTTCTCCACACCCTCTCCAGCATTTATTATTTGTAGACCTTTGGATCGCAGCCATTCTGACTGGTGTGAAATGGTACCTCATAGTGGTCTTGATTTGCATTTCTCTGATAATGAGTGATGTTGAGCATCTCTTCCTGTGTTTGTTAGCCATCTGTATGTCTTCTTTGGAGAAATGTCTATTTAGTTCTTTGGCCCATTTTTTGATTGGGTCATTTATTTTTCTGGAGTTGAGCTGTAGGAGTTGCTTGTATATTTTTGAGATTAGTTGTTTGTCAGTTGCTTCATTTGCTATTATTTTCTCCCATTCTGAAGGCTGTCTTTTCACCTTGCTAATAGTTTCCTTTGATGTGCAGAAGCTTTTAAGTTTAATTAGGTCCCATTTGTTTATTTTTGCTTTTATTTCCAATATTCTGGGAGGTGGGTCATAGAGGATCCTGCTGTGATGTATGTCAGAGAGTGTTTTGCCTATGTTCTCCTCTAGGAGTTTTGTAGTTTCTGGTCTTATGTTGAGATCTTTAATCCATTTTGAGTTTATTTTTGTGTATGGTGTTAGAAAGTGTCCTAGTTCCCTTCTTTTACAAGTGGTTGACCAGATTTCCCAGCACCACTTGTTAAAGAGATTGTCTTTAATCCATTGTATATTCTTGCCTCCTTTGTCAAAGATAAGGTGTCCATATGTGCGTGGATCTATCTCTGGGCTTTCTATTTTGTTCCATTGATCTATATTTCTGTCTGTGTGCCAGTACCATACTGTCTTGGTAACTGTGGCTTTGTAGTAGAGCCTGAAGTCAGGTAGGTTGATTCCTCCAGTTCCATTCTTCTTTCTCAAGATTGCTTTGGCTGTTCGAGGTTTTTTGTATTTCCATACAAATTGTGAAATTATTTGGTCTAGCTCTGTGAAAATACTGTTGGTAGCTTGATAGGGATTGCATTGAATCTATAAATTGCTTTGGGTAGTATACTCATTTTCACTATATTGATTCTTCCAATCCATGAACATGGTATATTTCTCCATCTATTCGTGTCCTCTTTGATTTCTTTCACCAGTGTTTTATAGTTTTCTATATATAGGTCTTTAGTTTCTTTAGGTAGATACATTCCTAAGTATTTTATTCTTTCCGTTACAATGGTGAATGGAATTGTTTCCTTAATTTCTCTTTCTGTTTTCTCATTATTAGTGTATAGGAATGGAAGGGATTTCTGTGTGTTGACTTTACATCCTGCAACTTTACTAATGTCATTGATTAGTTCTAGTAATTTTCTAGTGGAGTCTTTAGGGTTTTCTATGTAGAGGATCATGTCATCTGCAAACAGTGAGAGTTTTACTTCTTCTTTTCCAATCTGGATTCCTTTTATTTCTTTTTCTGCTCTGATTGCTGTGGCCAAAACTTCCAAAACTATGTTGAATAGTAATGGTGAAAGTGGGCACCCTTGTCTTGTTCCTGACTTTAGAGGAAATGCTTTCAATTTTTCAGCATTGAGGATAATGTTTGCTGTGGGTTTGTCATATATTGCTTTTATTATGTTGAGGTATGTTCCTTCTATTCCTGCTTTCTGGAGAGTTATTATCATAAATGGGTGTAGAATTTTGTCAAAGGCTTTCTCTGCATCTATTGAGATAATCATATGGTTTTTATTTTTTAATTTGTTAATGTGGTGTATTACATTGACTGATTTGTGGATATTGAAAGAACTGAACTTTTATATGATTTTTTTTTAAAGAAAAAGATTAAAGCAATTTTGATACTAGCTTTTTCCCAAAGAGCACATATACTTCAGGTTTTCTCTTAATATGTGTAGAAGACCATGTAGGGGTGTAATTTTGTTTGTTTTATTTCAGAACTTCTCTTTCTTGAATCACAAGCAAGCATGTGTCTGAAGTAAACAAACAAAATGGGCATGTGCGTTTCTTTTCAAGAAACTGATAGGATTTAGGATCAGTTATCAGCAGGCCTTGCCAGTTTGTACTAATGTGTTAACATGTACACAAAGAGTAAGTTCCAGGCGATAGAAGGAGCTTTAGCTTCATTCTCACTACAGCCTAGACTCTGCTTTTATGCTTCTAATTTTAGTTGGGGAAAATCCAACCAGTACTTCTGGGTGTGCAAGGCTGTGGAGAATGACAGCCAAGCTCTGTGTGAATCAGTGTGCGTGGCTGTGAAGGAATTGTGGACTGAATTGAATTTTTTTCCACTAAATATTTTCTTTGCAATTTCTCCATTGAATTTATCCTAAGAATAATATATACTTTTTGATCTATATAAGGATTTTTTTCTTGAAATATCCAAGGAAGCATATTTTCAGCCAGTCTCTATGATAAATGGCTTGATGTTATTGATCAAGGGAAATGAGGACGACAAAAAAAAAAGCGACCCAGAGGTAATGATGCCATAATTACTCAACTCTGAGAAAATACAACCAACATACTCTTAGGAAAATATTAGCTTATACTTTACAGCTGTGTCCTCTAAAATAATGACCAGTATCACGGGGTTTCACTTGATCATGCCCATGGAAGCTAGTTTGAAGAGAGATGCATGCCTTATTGGTGACACTGTAATTGGTGTTTTTCTCCTAATCTCATTAACATGGACTGCTTGACAATTTTACACCTTCTGAATACATGAAACTGTTGGAGATGAAATCCACTGGTCTAAATTGAGATGATAAAGAACCAATCCGCCAGTGGTATGATCTTAAATACAAACACATAACTAACCAGAGTAGGTCTTACCTGGTTCAGGAATTAAATTCAGTGAAACATTTTTGTATGCTTTCATGCCTGGAACTGTGAGAATGGACTGTGTACATGGTATAAAAAGAAGTACTTTGTTCTCTGTATTTCCACTTACTAAGCAAAATGACTCGCTTTATTTATAAGTGTTTTCTCTGTCCTTAGGCTTCTAGACCAGCTGCCGAGAGCCAATGTAGTTTTTCTGCGATATCTTGCAGTTTTACGCAATATTGAGCAACATTCCTCATCCAATCAGATGACAGCTTATAATTTATCAGTGTGTATAACCCCAAGCATGCTTTGTCTGTCTAATTCTGGCAGCTCAGAAAACTTCACCAAACAGGTAATGAGATCTCTCATTTTTTGCCTTGTGGAGCAGAGTCCCCATCTTGAACTTGAAGTCTGTAGTATTAACTCTGATGAACCAGTTTTTAAGTGCACATTTTAATTACACTGCCTTGGAGTGGCAGAGTCCTACTCTGGTTGGGCATGGGAAGGTGTACTATAACTGAGAACAGTTGACTCACTTCCCCCTTTGCCATCCGAGAGATTAAATGATAGAGAGGTAAGAGTAGGATGATATGATAGAAAAGAACCTGGCTTTGGAATCAGAGAGCCAAGGTTCAACTCTCAGCCTAATCACTGAGGGTGTACAAGCCTCCAAACTATGATTTCATCATTACACAATGATGACACCCAATACATCTGGTCACTGTCGGCACATCTTAGCGGCCTGGGCTATATGAGCACCTGAGGCTCCACACATACTGGCCGCACTCTGCCAGCTTTGGCTCATTCAGGAAAATACTTGG
>NW_027219921.1:0-71187 GCF_027580195.1 Bos mutus
CATTGATTACATGACTCCACATGCACTGATCACGTGGATTATCATACACTGATCACGTGAATGATCATGCACTGATCACGTGACTGATCATTCACTGATCACGTGACTGATCATGCACTGCTCAGTTGGCTATCATGCAATGATTACTTGGCTAATCATACACTGATCACGTGACTGATCATGCACTGATCACGTGGCTATCATGCACTACTCACGTGGCTGATCCTGCAATGATCACGTAGCTAACATGTACTGGTCTCGTGAGTAATCATGCACTGATCTCGTAGTTGATCATGCACTGATCAGGTGACTTATCATGCACTGATCATGTGACTGATCATGCACTGATCACGTGACTGATCATGCACTGATCACGTGGCTATCATGCACTGCTAACGTTTCTGATCATACACTGATCACGTGCCTGGTCATGCACAGATCACGTGATTACTCATGAAGTGATCACGTCGGCTGACATGCACTGATCACGTGGCTATCATGCACTGATCACGTGGCTATCATGCCCTGATTACGTGGCTATCATGCACTGATCACGTGGCTGATCATGCAATGATCACATAGCTACCATGTACTGGTCACGTGACTGATCATGCACTTATCATGTAATTGATCATGCCCTGATCACGTGGCTATCATGCACTGATCACGTGACTGATCATGCACTGATCACGTGGCTGGTCATGCACTGATCACATGGCTGATCATGCACTGATCACGTGGCTATCATGCCCTGCTCAGGTGGCTGATCATGCAATGGTCACGCAGCTACCATGTACTGGTCACATGACTGATCATGCAATGATCACGTGACTGACCATGCACTGATCATGTGACTGATCATGCACTGATCAGTTGGCTGATCATGCACTGATTACTTGGCTGATGCACTGATCACGTGACTGATAATGCACTGATCATCTCTGGCCTCATGCACTCATTACCTGGCTATCGAGCACTGATCACGTGGTTGATCATACACTGCTCACGAGACTGATCATGCACTGATCACGTCTATATCATGCACTGATCACATGACTGTCCATGCACTGATCACGGGGATGATCATACACTGATCATGTGACAGATCATGCAGTGATCACGTGGCTATCATGCACTGATCAAGTGGCTGATCATACTCTGCTCCCGAAACTGATCTTGCACTGATCACGTGGCTATCATGCACTGCTCACGTGGCTGATCATGCAATGATCACGTAGCTACCATGTACTGGTCACGTGAGTGATCATGCATTGATCACGTAATTGATCATGCACTGATCAGGTGACTTACCATGCACTGTTCACGTGACTGATCATGCACTGATCACGTGACTGATCATGCACTGATCACGTGGCTATCATGCACGGCTCACGTGGCTGATCGTGCAGTGATCACGTAGCTACCATGTACTGGTCACGTTACTGATCATGCACTGATCACGTAATTGATCATGCACTGATCATGTGGCTGATCATGCACTGATCACGTGGCTGATCATACACTGATCACGTGACTGATCATGCACTGATCACGTGGCTGATCATGCACTGATCACGTGGCTGATCATGCACTAATCACGTGACTGATCATGCACTGATCACGTGGCTGATCATGCACTGATCACGTGACTGATCATGCACTGATCACGTGACTGATCATGCACTGATCACGTGGCTGATCATGCACTGATCACGTAATGGATCATGCACTGATCACGTGGCTGATCATGCACTGATCACGTGGCTGATCATGCAGTGATCACATGGCTGATCATACAATGATCACGTGACTGGTCATGCACAGATCACGTGACTGATCATGCACTGATCACGTGGCTGATCATGCACTGATCACGTGGCTGATCATACACTGTTCACGTGTCTGATCATGCACTGATCACGTGGCTGATCATGCACTGCTCACGTGGCTGATCATGCACTGATCACGTGGCTGATCATGCACTGATCACGTGGCTGATCATGCACTGATCACGCCTATATCATGCACTGATCACGTGACTGATCATGCACTGATCACGTGGATGATCATGCACTGATCACGTGACAGATCATGCAGTGATCACGTGACTGATCATGCACTGATCACGTTGGCTATCATGCACTGATTACGGGCTGATCATACACTGATCACGTGACTGATCATGCACTGATCACGTGACTGATCATGCACTGATCACGTGGCTATCATGCACTGATCACGTGGCTGATCATGCACTGATCACGTGCCTGATCATGCACAGATCACGTGATTGATCATGCAGTGATCACGTGGCTGATCATGCACTGATCACGTGGCTGATCATGCACTGATCACGTGGCTGATCATGCACTGATCACGTGGCTGATCATGCAATGATCACGCAGCTACCATGTACTGATCACGTGACTGATCATGCACTGATCACGTGACTGATCATGCACTGATCACGTGGCTGATCATGCACTGATCACGTGGCTGATCATGCACTGATCACGTGACTGATCATGCACTGATCACGTGGCTGATCATGCACTGATCACGTGACTGATCATGCACTGATCACGTGGCTGATCATACACTGATCACGTGACAGATCATGCACTGATCACGTGGCTGATCATGCACTGATCACGTGGCTGATCATGCACTGATCAGCTGGCTGATCATGCACTGATCACGTGGCTGATCATACACTGATCACGTGACTGATCATGCACTGATCACGTGGCTGATCATGCACTGATCACGTGACTGATCATGCACTGATCACGTGGCTGATCATGCAGTGCTCACGTGGCTGATCCTGCAATGATCACGTAGCTAACATTTACTGGTCACGTGACTGATCATGCACTGTATCACGTAATTGATCATGCACTGATCACGTGACTGATCATGCACTGATCACGTGACTGATCATGCACTGATCACGTGGCTATCATGCACTGATCACGTGGCTGATCATGCACTGACACTGATCACATGCCTGGTCATGATCACACTGATCACGTGATTATCATGCACTGATCACGTGGCTGATCATGCACTGCATGATCACATGGCTGATCATGCACTGATCACGTGGCTGATCATGCACTGATCACGTGGCTGATCATGCACTGATCACGTGAGCTATCATGCACTGGTCACATGACTGATCATGCACTGATCACGTGGCTGATCATGCACTGATCACGTGGCTGATCATACACTGATCACGTGACTGATCATGCACTGATCACGTGACTGATCATGCACTGATCACGTGGCTGATCATGCACTGATCACGTGGCTGATCATGCACTGATCACGTGGCTGATCATGCACTGATCACGTGACTACTCATGAAGTGATCACGTCGGCTATCATGCACTGATCACGTGGCTATCATGCACGGATCACGTGGCTATCATGCAATGATCACGTGGCTATCATGCACTGATCACGTGGCTGGTCATGCACTGATACCGTGACTGAGCATGGCCTGATCACATGACTATCATGTAGTGATCACGTGACTTAATGGCGCTGATCATGTGACTGATCATGGGCTGATCATGTTTGCTATCATACACTGATTATGTGCCTCTGGAGGCCATAAACAAAGAGCTGAGTAGGCACGAATCACACAGTCAGCAGGCACTAATCATGGAACTCAGCTGTGAGGAATCATGCTGCTCAGCTGGCAATAATCAAGCAGCTGAGCAGGCAGGAATTACGCAGCACCGCTGGCAATTGTCAAGCAGATGACAGGCAGGAATCGTGCAGCTCAGCTGGCAATTGTCAAGCAGATGAGCAGACAGTAATCACGCAGCTCAGCAGGCCCTGATCACGTGACTGATCATGCACTGTTCACGTGACTGATCATGCACTGATCACGTGGCTATCATGCACTGATCACGTGGCTGATCATGCACTGATCACGTCTATATCATGCACTGATCACATGACTGCCCATGCACTGATCACGTGGATGATCATACACTGATCATGTGACAGATCATGCAGTGATCACGTGACTGATCATGCACTGATCAGTTGGCTATCATGCACTGATTACTTGGCTGATCATACACTGATCACGTGACTGATCATGCACTGTTCACATGACTGATCATGCACTGATCACGTGGCTACCATGCACTGATCACGTGGCTGATCATACACTGATCACGTGCCTGGTCATGCACAGATCACGTGATTACTCATGAAGTGATCATCATGCACTGGCTGATCATGCACTGATCACGTGGCTATCATGCACTGATCACGTGGCTGATCATGCACTGATCACGTGGCTGATCATGCAATGATCACGTAGCTATAATGCATACTGATCACGTGGACTGATCATGCACTGATCACATGACTGATCATGCACTGATCACGTGGCTGATCATGCACTGATCACGTGGCTGATCATACACTGATCATGAGACTGATCGTGCACTGATCACGTCTATATCATGCACTGATCACATGACTGCCCTTGCACTAATCACGGGTATGGTCATACACTGATTATGTGACAGATCATGCAGGGATCACGTGGCTATCATGCACTGATCAAGTGGCTGATCATGCAATGATCATGTAGCTGACCATGTACGGTCACGTGATCTGATCATGCACCCATCAGGTGACTGATCATGCACTGATCACGTGACTGATCATGCACTGATCACGTGGCTATCATGCACTGATCACGTGGCTGATCATGCACTGATCACGTGACTGATCATGCACTGTCACGTGACTGATCATACACCTGATCACGTGACTGATCATGCACTGATCACGTGGCTGATCATGCACTGCTCACGTGGCTGATCATGCAATGATCACGTGATGGCTACCATGCACTGGTCACGTGACTGATCATGCACTGATCACGTGACTGATCATGCACTGATCACGTGGCTGATGCACTGATCACGTGGCTGATCACGCACTGATCGTACACTGATCATGCACTGATCACGTGGACTGATCATGCACTGATCACGGACTATGATCATGCACTGATCACATGACTGATCATGCACTGATCACGTGATTGATCATACACTGATCACGTGAATGATCATGCACTGATCACGTGGCTATCATGCACTGATCACGTGACTGATCATGCACTGATCACGTGGCTATCATGCACTGATCACGTGGCTGATCATGCACTGATCACGTGGCTGATCATGCACCGATCACGTGATCAATCATGCACTGATCAGGTGACTGATCATGCACTGATCACGTGACTGATCATGCACTGATCACGTGTCTGATCATGCACTGATCACGTGGCTGATCATGCAACTGATCACGTGATCATGCTGATCATTTACTGGTCACGTGACTGATCATGCAATGGTCACGTAATTGATCATGCACTGATCACGTGACTGATCATGCCCTGATCACGTGACTGATCATGCACTGATCACGTGGCTATCATGCACTGATCACGTGGCTGATCATGCACTGATCACATGCCTGATCATGCACTGATCACGTGACTTATCATGCACTGATCACGTGACTGATCATGCACTGATCACGTGGCTGATCATGCACTGATCACGTGGCTATCATGCACTGATCACGTGGCTGATCATGCACTGATCACGTGGCTGATCATGCAATGATCACGTAGCTACCATGTACTGGTCACGTGACTGATCATGCACTGATCACGTAATTGATCATGCACTGATCACGTGGCTGATCATGCACTGATCACGTGACTGATCATGCACTGTTCACATGACTGATCATGCACTGATCACGTGGCTGATCATGCACTGATCACGTGGCTGATCATACACTGATCACGTGCCTGATCATGCACTGATCACGCGATTGATCATGCAGTGATCACGTGGCTGATCATGCACTGATCACGTGGCTGATCATGCACTGATCACGTGGCTGATCATGCAATGATCACGTGGCGTCTCATGATCACTGATCACGTGGCTGGTCATGCACTGATCACGTGACTGATCATGCACTGATCACGTGACTATCATGCAGTGATCACGTGACTTAATGGCGCTGATCATGTGACTGATCATGGGCTGATCATGTTTGCTATCATACACTGATTATGTGCCTCTGGAGGCCATAAACAAAGAGCTGAGTAGGCACGAATCACACAGTCAGCAGGCATCATAATCATGGAACTCAGCTGTGACTGAATCATGCTGCTCAGCTGGCAATGGCTGAGCAGCTGAGCAGGCAGGAATCACGCAGCACCGCTGGCAATTGTCAAGCAGATGACAGGCAGGAATCGTGCAGCTCAGCTGGCAATTGTCAAGCAGATGAGCAGACAGTAATCACGCTGCTCAGCAGGCCTGATCACGTGACTGAGCATGCACTGTTCACGTGGCTGATCATACACTGATCACGTGATTGATCATGCACTGATCACGTGGCTATCATGCACTGATCACGTGGCTGATCATACACTGTTCACGTGTCTGATCATGCACTGATCACGTGGCTGATCATGCACTGATCACGTGACTGATCATGCACTGATCACGTGGCTGATCATGCACTGATCACGTGGCTGATCATGCACTGATCACGTGGCTGATCATGCACTGATCACGTGACTGATCATGCACTGATCACGTGCTGATCATGCACTGATCACGTGGCTGATCATGCACTGATCACGTAACTGATCATGCACTGATCACGTGGCTGATCATGCACTGACGTGGCTGATCATGCACTGATCACGTGGCTGATCATGCAATGATCACGTAGCTATCATATACTGGTCACGTGACTGATCATGCACTGATCACGTAAATGATCATGCACTGATCACGTGACTGATCATGCACTGATCACGTGGCTGATCATGCACTGATCACGTGGCTGATCATGCAATGATCACGTGGCAACCATGCACTGTGTCACGTGACTGATCATGCACTGATCACGTAATTGATCCTGCACTGATCACTGGCTCATCATGGCTGATCATGCATCTGATCTGATCGTGGCTGATCATGCACTGATCACGTGCCTGATCATGCACTGTTCACGTGACTGATCATGCACTGATCACGTGACTGATCATGCACTGATCACGTGAGAAATCATGCTGCTGCTCACGTGGCTGATCCTAAATGATCACGGAGCTATCATACACTGGTCACGTGACTGATCATGCAATGGTAACGCAGCTGATCATGCACTGATCACGTGACTGATCATGCCCTGATCACCTGACTGATCATGCACTGATCACGTGGCTGATCATGCACTGATCACGTGGCTGATCATACACTGATCCCGTGCCTGATCATGCACTGATCACGCGTGATTACTCATGCAGTGATCACGTGATTGCGCATGCACTGATCACGTGGCTGATCATGCACTGATCACGTGGCTATCATGCACTGATCACGTGCCTGATCATGCACTGATCACGTGGCTGATCATGCACTGATCACGTAGCTATCATACACTGAACACATGACTGGGCATGAACTGATCACGTGGCTGATCATGCACTGATCACGTGGCTGATCATACACTGATCACGTGACTGATCATGCACTGATCACGCACTGATCATGCACTGACTGACTGATCATGCACTGATCACGTGGCTGATCATGCACTGATCACGTGGCTGATCATGCACTGATCAC
Organism: Bos mutus; assembly: GCF_027580195.1. NCBI lineage: Eukaryota > Metazoa > Chordata > Mammalia > Artiodactyla > Bovidae > Bos > Bos mutus. The sequence continues at coordinate 7,698 of NW_027219921.1, forward strand.
GTGGCTGATCATGCACTGATCACGTGGCTAATCATGCACTGATCACGTGGCTGATCATGCACTGATCACGTGGCTGATCATGCACTGATCACGTGGCTGATCATGCACTGATCACGTGGCTGATCATGCACTGATCACGTGGCTGATCATGCACTGATCACGTGGCTATCATGCACTGATCACGTGACTGATCATGCACTGATCACGTGGCTGATCATGCACTGATCACGTGGCTGATCATGCACTGATCACGTGGCTGATCATGCACTGATCACGTGGCTGATCATGCACTGATCACGTGGCTATCATGCACTGCTCACGTGGCTGATCATGCAATGATCACGTGGCTACCATGTACTGGTCACGTGACTGATCATGCACTGATCACGTAATTGATCATGCACTGATCACGTGACTGATCATGCACTGATCACGTGACTGATCATGCACTGATCACGTGACTGATCATGCACTGATCACGTTGACTATCATGCACTGATCACGTGGCTGATCATACACTGATCACGTGACTGATAATGCACTGATCATCTGGCTGATCATGCACTGATCACGTGGCTGATCATGCACTGATCACGTGGCTGATCATCACACACACTGATCACACTGATTACATAATGGATCATGCACTGATCACGTGACTGATCATGCACTGATCACGTGGCTATCATGCACTGATCACGTGGCTGATCATGCACTGATCACGTGGCTGATCATGCAATGATCACGTGGCTGATCATGCACTGATCACGTGGCTGATAATTCACTGATCACGTGGATTTCATGCACTGATCACGTTCCTGTCATGCACTGATCACGGGACTAATCATGACTAATCACGTGTTGAATCATGCACTGATCACGTGGCTGATCATACACTGTTCACGTGTCTGATCATGCACTGATCACGTGGCTGATCATACACTGCTCACGCACTGAGCTGATCATGCACTGATCACGTGTCTATCATGCAGTGCTCACGTGGCTGATCCTGCAATGATCACGTAGCTACCATGTACTGGTCACGTGGTGATCATGCACTGATCACGTAATTGATCATGCACTAATCAGGTGACTTATCATGCACTGTTCACCTGACTGATCATGCAGTGATCACGTTACTGATCATGCACTGACCTCCTGGCTATCATGCACGGCTCACGTGGCTGATCATGCAATGATCACGCAGCTACCATGTACTGGTCACGTGACTGATCATGCACTGATCACGTGGCTGATCACACACTGATCACGTGACTGATCATGCACTTATAACCTGACTGATCATGCACTGATCACGTGGCTGTCATGCACTGCTCACGTGGCTGATCATGCAATGATCACGCAGCTACCATATACTGGTCACATGACTCATCATGCACTGATCACGTAATTGATCATGCACTGATCACGTGAATGATCATGCACTGATCACGTGGCTGATTATGCACTGATCACCTGGCTGATCATGCAATGATCACGCAGCTACCATGTACTGGTCACATGACTGATCATGCACTGATCACGTATTTGATCCTGCACTGATCACCTGGCTTATCATGCATTGATCATGTGACTGATCATGTGCTGATCATATTTGGTGTCATACACTGATCATGTGCCTCTGGAGGCAATGAACAAAGAGCTGAGTAGGCAGGAATCAGTCAGCAGGCAATCATCATGGAACTCAGCTCTGAGAAATCATGCTGCTCAGCTGGCAATAATCAAGTAGATGAGCAGGCAGGAATTACGCAGCACAGCTGGCAATTGTCAAGCAGATGACAGGCAGGAATCCTGCAGCTCAGCTGGCAATTGTCAACAGATGAGCAGACAGTAATCACGCAGCTCAGCAGGCCCTGATCACGTGAATGAGCATGCACTCTTCACGTGGCTGATCACACACCTATCACGTGACTGATCATGCACTGATCACGTGGCTCTCATGCACTGATCACGTGATTGTGCATGCACTGATCACGTAATTGTATGCACTGATCACGTGGATTCATGCACTGATGAAGTGGCTGATCATGCACTGATCATGTGACTGATCATGCACTGATCACGTAGCTATCTTGCACTGATCACTTGGCTGATCAAAGACTCATTACGGGACTCAACATGCACTGATCACGGCGCTATTATGCATTGATTACATGACTCCACATGCACTGATCACGTGGATGATCATACACTGATCACGTGACTGATCACTGATCTGATCATGATCACGTGACTGATCATGCACTGATCACGTGACTGATCATGCACTGATCAGTTGGCTATCATGCACTGATTACTTGGCTGATCATACACTGATCACGTGACTGATAATGCACTGATCATCTGGCTACCATGCACTCATTACCTGGCTATCGTGCACTGATCACGTGGTTGATCATACACTGATCACGAGACTGATCATGCACTGATTACGTAATTGATCATTCACTGATCACCTGGCTTATCATGCATTGATCATGTGACTGATCATGTGCTGATCATGTTTGGTGTCATACACTGATCATGTACCTCTGGAGGCAATGAACAAAGAGCTGAATAGGCAGGAATCAGTCAGCAGGCAATAATCATGGAACTCAGCTCTGAGAAATCATGCTGCTCAGCTGGCAATAATCAAGTAGATGAGCAGGGAGGAATTACGCAGCACAGGTGGCAATTGTCAAGGGGATGACAGGCAGGAATCCGGCAGCTCAGCTTGCAATTGTCAAGCAGATGAGCAGACAGTAATCATGCAGCTCAGCAGGCCCTGATCACGTGACTGAGCATGCACTGTTCACGTGGCTGATCACACACCTATCACGTGACTGATCATGCACTTATCACGTGGCTCTCATGCACTGATCACGTGATTGCGCATGCACTGATCACGTAATTGTATGCACTGATGACGTGGCTATCATGCACTGATGACGTGGCTGATCATGCACTGATCATGTGACTGATCATGCACTGATCACGTAGCTATCTTGCACTGATCACTTGGCTGATCATACACTCATCACGGGACTGATCATGCACTGATCAAGGAGCTTTCATTCATTGATTACATGACTCCACATGCACTGATCACGTGGATGATCATACACTGATCACGTGAATGATCATGCACTGATCACGTGACCTATCATGCACTGATCACGTGACTGATCAGGCACTGCTCAGTTGGCTATCATGCAATGATTACTTGGCTAATCATACACTGATCACGTGACTGATAATGCACTGATCATCTGGCTATCATGCACTCATTACCTGGCTATCATGCACTGATTACTTGGCTGATCATACACTGATCACCTGACTGATCATGCACTGATCACGTGGCTATCATGCACTACTCACGTGGCTGATCATGCAATGATCATGTAGCTACCATGTACCGGTCACGTGACTATTCATCCACCCATCAGTTGAGGGATCATGCACTGATCACGTGTCTATCATGCAGTGCTGACGTGGCTGATCATGCAATGATCACGTAGCAACCATGTACTGGTCACGTGACTGATCATGCACTGATCCCGTAATTGATCCTGCACTGATCACGTGGCTCATCATGCACTGATCACATGACTGATCATGCACTGATCACGTGACTGATCATGCACTGATCAGTTGGCTATCATGCACTGATTACTTGCCTGATCATACACTGATCACGTGACTGATAATGCACTGATCATCTGGCTATCATGCACTCATTACCTGGCTATCGTGCACTGATCACGTGGTTGATCATACACTGATCACGAGACTGATCATGCACTGATCACGTCTATATCATGCACTGATCACATGACTGCCCATGCACTGATCACGTGGATGATCATACACTGATCATGTGACAGATCATGCAGTGATCACGTGACTGATCATGCACTGATCAGTTGGCTATCATGCACTGATTACTTGCCTGATCATACACTGATCACGTGACTGATCATGCACTGATCACGTGGCTATCATGCAATACTCACGAGGCTGATCATGCAATGATCATGTAGCTACCATGTACCGGTCAGGTGACTGTTCATCCACCCATCAGGTGACCGATCATGCACTGATCACGTGTCTATCATGCAGTGCTGACGTGGCTGATCCTGCAATGATCACGTAGCTAACATGTACTGGTCACGTGACTGAACATGCAAAGGTAACGTAATTTATCATGCACTGATCACGTGACTGATCATGCACTGATCACGTGGCTATCATGCACTGATCACGTGGCTGATCATACACTGATCACGTGCCTGGTCATGCACAGATCCCGTGACTAATCATGAAGTGATCACGTGGCTATCATGCACTGATCACGTGGATATCATGCACTGATCACATGGCTGATCACACACGTATCACGTGACTGATCATGCACTGATCACGTGGCTATCATGCACTGATCACATGGCTGATCATGCAATGATCACGTAGCTACCATGTACTGATCACGTGACTGATCATGCACTTATCACCTGACTGATCATGCACTGATCACGTGGCTATCATGCACTGCTCACGCGGCTGATCATGCAATGATCACGCAGCTACCATGTACTGGTCACATGACTCATCATGCACTGATCACGTAATTGATCATGCACTGATCACGTGAATGATCATGCACTGATCACGTGCTGATCATGCACTGATCACGTGGCTGATGATGCACTGATCACGTGGCTGATCATGCAATGATCACGCAGCTACCATGTACTGGTCACATGACTCATCATGCACTGATCACGTAATTGATCATGCACTGATCACGTGAATGATCATGCACTGATAACGTGACTGATTATGCACTGATCACGTGGCTGATCATGCAATGATCACGCAGCTACCATGTACTGGTCACATGACTGATCATGCACTGATCACGTAATTGATCCTGCACTGATCACTTGGCTTATCATGCATTGATCATGTGACTGATCATGTGCTGATCATGTTTGGTGTCATACACTGATCATGTGCCTCTGGAGGCAATGAACAAAGAGCTGAGTAGGCAGGAATCAGTCAGCAGGCAAAACCATGGAACTCAGCTCTGAGAAATCATGCTGCTCAGCTGGCAATAATCAAGTAGATGAGCAGGCAGGAATTACGCAGCACAGGTGGCAATTGTAAAGGAGATGACAGGGAGGAATCATGCAGCTCAGCTGGCAATTGTCAAGCAGATGAGCAGACAGTAATCATGCAGCTCAGCAGGCCCTGATCACGTGACTGAGCATGAACTGTTCACGTGGCTGATCACACACCTATCACGTGACTGATCATACACTGATCACGTGGCGCTCATGCACTGATCACGTGATTGCGCATGCACTGATCACGTAATTGTATGCACTGATCACGTGGCTATCATGCACTGATGACGTGGCTGATCATGCACTGATCATGTGACTGATCATGCACTGATCACGTAGCTATCTTGCACTGATCACTTGGCTGATCATACACTCATCACGGGACTGATCATGCACTGATCACGGAGCTATCATGCATTGATTACATGACTCCACATGCACTGATCACGTGGATGATCACACACTGATCACGTGACTGATCATGCACAGATCACATGACTGATCATGCACTGATCATGTGACTGATCATGCACTGATCAGTTGGCTATCATGCACTGATTACGAGGCTAATCATACAATGATCACGTGACTGATAATGCACTCATCATCTGGCTGTCATGCACTCATTACCTGGCTATCGTGCACTGATCACGAGGTTGATCATACACTGATCACGAGACTGATCATGCACTGATCACGTCTATATCATGCACTGATCACATGACTGCCCAGGCACTGATCACGTGGATGATCATACACTGATCATGTGACAGATCATGCAGTGATCACGTGGCTATCATGCACTGATGAAGTGGCTGATTATACTCTGCTCCCGAAACTGATCATGCACTGATCACGTGGCTATCATGCACTGCCCACGTGGCTACCATGTAGTGGTCCCGTGACTCATCATGCACAGATCACGTAAATGATCATGCACTGTTCACGTGACTGATCATGTACTGATCACGTGACCGATCATGCACTGATCACGTGGCTGATCATGCACTGATCACGTGGCTATCATGCACTGCTCACGTGGCTGATCATGCAATGATCACGCAGCTACCATGTACTGGTCACATGACTGATCATGCACTGATCACGTGACTGATCATGCACTGATCACGTGGCTATCATGCACTACTCACGTGGCTGATCATGCACTGATTACATAATGGATCATGCACTGATCATGTGGTTGATCATGCACTGATCACGTGGCTATCATGCAGTGATCACGTGGCGGATCATACACTGTTTACGTGCCAGGTCATGCAGAGATCACGTGACTAATCATGAACTGATCACGTGGCTATAATTCACTGATCACGTGGATTTCATGCACTGATTACGTTCCTGTCATGCACAGATCACGGGACTAATCATGAACTAATCACGTACGAATCATGCACTGATCACGTGGCTGATCATACACTGTTCACGTGTCTGATCATGCACTGATCACGTGGCTGATCATACACTGCTCACGTAGCTGATCATGCACTGATCACGTGTCTATCATGCAGTGCTCACGTGGCTGATCCTGCAATGATCACGTAGCTACCATGTACTGGTCACGTGAGTGATCATGCACTGATCACGTAATTGATCATGCACTAATCAGGTGACTTATCATGCACTGTTCACCTGACTGATCATGCAGTGATCACGTTACTGATCATGCACTGACCTCCTGGCTATCATGCACGGCTCACGTGGCTGATCATGCAATGATCACGCAGCTACCATGTACTGGTCACGTGACTGATCATGCACTGATCACGTGGCTGATCACACACTGATCACGTGACTGATCATGCACTTATAACCTGACTGATCATGCACTGATCACGTAGCTGTCATGCACTGCTCACGCGGCTGATCATGCAATGATCACGCAGCTACCATATACTGGTCACATGACTCATCATGCACTGATCACGTAATTGATCATGCACTGATCACGTGAATGATCATGCACTGATCACGTGGCTGATTATGCACTGATCACCTGGCTGATCATGCAATGATCACGCAGCTACCATGTACTGGTCACATGACTGATCATGCACTGATCACGTATTTGATCCTGCACTGATCACCTGGCTTATCATGCATTGATCATGTGACTGATCATGTGCTGATCATATTTGGTGTCATACACTGATCATGTGCCTCTGGAGGCAATGAACAAAGAGCTGAGTAGGCAGGAATCAGTCAGCAGGCAATCATCATGGAACTCAGCTCTGAGAAATCATGCTGCTCAGCTGGCAATAATCAAGTAGATGAGCAGGCAGGAATTACGCAGCACAGCTGGCAATTGTCAAGCAGATGACAGGCAGGAATCCTGCAGCTCAGCTGGCAATTGTCAAGCAGATGAGCAGACAGTAATCACGCAGCTCAGCAGGCCCTGATCACGTGAATGAGCATGCACTCTTCACGTGGCTGATCACACACCTATCACGTGACTGATCATGCACGTATCACGTGGCTCTCATGCACTGATCGCGTGATTGTGCATGCACTGATCACGTAATTGTATGCACTGATCACGTGGATTCATGCACTGATGAAGTGGCTGATCATGCACTGATCATGTGACTGATCATGCACTGATCACGTAGCTATCTTGCACTGATCACTTGGCTGATCAAAGACTCATTACGGGACTCAACATGCACTGATCACGGCGCTATTATGCATTGATTACATGACTCCACATGCACTGATCACGTGGATGATCATACACTGATCACGTGACTGATCATGCACTGATCACGTGACTGACCATGCACTGATCACGTGACTGATCATGCACTGATCAGTTGGCTATCATGCACTGATTACTTGGCTGATCATACACTGATCACGTGACTGATAATGCACTGATCATCTGGCTACCATGCACTCATTACCTGGCTATCGTGCACTGATCACGTGGTTGATCATACACTGATCACGAGACTGATCATGCACTGATCACGTAATTGATCATTCACTGATCACCTGGCTTATCATGCATTGATCATGTGACTGATCATGTGCTGATCATGTTTGGTGTCATACACTGATCATGTACCTCTGGAGGCAATGAACAAAGAGCTGAATAGGCAGGAATCAGTCAGCTGCAATAATCATGGAACTCAGCTCTGAAATCATGCTGCTCTGCTCATAATCTGGCTGATCATGCACTGATCAATGAGCAGCACAGGTGGCAATTGTCAAGGGGATGACAGGCAGGAATCCGGTGGCTCATCATGCAATTGTCACGTGATGATCATGCAGTAATCATGCAGCTCATCATGCCTGATCACGTGACTGATCATGCACTGTTCACGTGGCTGATCACACACTGATCACGTGACTGATCATGCACTGATCGCGTGGCTGATCATGCACTGATCACGTGACTGAGCATGCACTGATCACGTGGCTGATCATGCACTGATCACGTGGCTGATCATGCACTGATCACGTGGCTGATCATGCACTGATCACGTGACTGATCATGCACTGATCACGTGGCTATCTTGCACTGATCACGTGGCTGATCATGCACTGATCACGTGACTGATCATGCACTGATCACGTGACTGATCATGCACTGATCACGTGGCTATCTTGCACTGATCACGTGGCTGATCATGCACTGATCACGTGGCTGATCATGCACTGATGATCATGCACTGATCACGTGACTGATCATGCACTGATCACGTGACCTATCATGCACTGATCACGTGACTGATCATGCACTGATCACGTGGCTGATCATGCACTGATCACGTGGCTGATCATGCACTGATCACGTGACTGATCATGCACTGATCATCGTGGCTGATCATGCACTGATCACGTGGCTGATCATGCACTGATCACGTGGCTGATCATGCACTGATCACCTGACTGATCATGCACTGATCACGTGGCTGATCATGCACTGATCACGTGGCTGATCATGCACTGATCACGTGGCTGATCATGCACTGATCACGTGGCTGATCATGCACTGATCACGTGACTGATCATGCACTGATCACGTGGCTCATCATGCACTGATCACGTGGCTGATCATGCACTGATCACGTGGCTGATCATGCACTGATCACGTGGCTGATCATCACTGATCACGTGACTGATCATGCACTGATCACGTGACTGATCATGCACTTGATCACGTGGCTGATCATGCACTGATCACGTGGCTGATCATGCACTGATCACGTGGCTGATCATGCACTGATCACGTGACTGATCATGCACTGACATGCGTAATCTGATCATGCACTGATCACGTGCTGATCATGCACTGATCACGTGGCTGATCATGCACTGATCACGTGACTGATCATGCACTGATCACGTGGCTGATCATGCACTGATCACGTGGCTGATCATGCACTGATCACGTGGCTGATCATGCACTGATCACGTGACTGATCATGCACTGATCACGTGGCTGATCATGCACTGATCACTGTGGCTGATCATGCACTGATCACGTGTCACGTCTGATGCACTGATCACGTGACTGATCATGCACTGATCACGTGGCTGATCATGCACTGATCGTGGCTGATCATGCACTGATCATCATGCACTGATCACGTGACTGATCACGTGCACTGATCACGTGACTGATCATGCACTGATCACGTGGCTGATCATGCACTGATCACGTGGCTGATCATGCTGATCACGTGGCTGATCATGCACTGATCACGTGCACTGATCACGTGGCTGATCATGCACTGATCACGTGGCTGATCATGCACTGATCACGTGGCTGATCATGCACTGATCACGTGACTGATCATGTGGCTGATCATGTGATCTGTGTCTATCATGCACTGATCACGTGCCTCTCAGGCAATGAACAAAGAGCTGATCATGCACTGATCACGTGGCTGATCATGCACATGAACTCAGCTCTGAGAAATCATGCTGCTCAGCTGGCAACTAATCATGCACTGATCACGTGGCTATCATGCACTGATCGTGGCAATGATCAAGCAGATGACAGGCAGGAATCGTGCAGCTGCTCAGCTGGCATTGTCAAGCAGATGAGCAGACAGTAATCACGCAGCTGATCAGGCACTGATCACGTGACTGATCATGCACTGATCACGTGGCTGATCATGCACTGATCACGTGACTGATCATGCACTGATCACGTGGCTGATCATGCACTGATCACGTGGCTGATCATGCACTGATCACGTGGCTGATCATGCACTGATCACGTGGCTGATCATGCACTGATCACGTGGCTGATCATGCACTGATCACGTGACTGATCATGCACTGATCACGTGAGCTGATCTTGCACTGATCACGTGGCTGATCATGCACTGATCACGGACTGATCATGCACTGATCACGGTGCTATCATGCATTGATCACATGACTGATCATGCACTGATCACGTGGATGATCATACACTGATCACGTGACTGATCATGCACTGACCACGTGACTGATCATGCACTGATCACGTGACTGATCATGCACTGATCAGTTGGCTATCATGCACTGATCACTGATCACGTGGCTGATCATACACTGATCACGTGACTGATAATGCACTGATCATCTGGCTATCATGCACTGATCACCTGGCTGATCATGCACTGATCACGTGGCTGATCATGCACTGATCACGTGGCTGATCATGCACTGATCACGTGGCTGATCATGCACTGATCACGTGACTGATCATGCACTGATCACATGTGACTGATGCACTGATCACACGTGACTGATCATGCACTGATCACGTGACTGATCATGCGCTGATCATGTGGCTATCATACACTGATCATGTGCCTGATCAGGCAATAAACAAAAAGCTGCACTGATCACTCTGACTGAATCAAACACTCAGCAGGCAATAATCATGCACTGAGCAGCGTGAGGAATCATGCTGCTCAGCTGGCTGATAATCACTGATCAGATGACTGCAGGCACTGATCACGTGGCTCATCATGCACTGATCACGCAATTGATCATGCACAGATGTGCTGATCAGCAATCACGCAGCTCAGCAGGCCTGATCACGTGACTGATCATGCACTGATCACGTGGCTGATCATGCACTGATCACGTGACTGATCATGCACTGATCACGTGGCTGATCATGCACTGATCACGTGACTGATCATCATGCACTGATCACATGATCACTGACTGATCATGCACTGATCACGTGACTGATCATGCACTGATCACGTGGCTGATCATGCACTGATCACGTGGCTGATCATGCACTGATCACGTGGCTGATCATGCACTGATCACGTGACTGATCATGCACTGATCACGTGGCTGATCATGCACTGATCACGTGGCTGATCATGCACTGATCACGTGGCTGATCATGCACTGATCACGTGACTGATCATGCACTGATCACGTGGCTGATCATGCACTGATCACGTGGCTGATCATGCACTGATCACGTGGCTGATCATACACTGATCACGTGACTGATCATGCACTGATCACGTGGCTGATCATGCACTGATCACGTGACTGATCATGCACTGATCACGTGGCTGATCATGCACTGATCACGTGGCTGATCATGCACTGATCACGTGACTGATCATGCACTGACTGATCACGTGGCTGATCATGCACTGATCACGTGGCTGATCATGCACTGATCACGTGACTGATCATGCACTGATCACGTGGCTGATCATGCACTGATCACGTGACTGATCATGCACTGATCACGTGGCTGATCATGCACTGATCACGTGCTGATCACGCACTGATCACGTGACTGATCATGCACTGATCACGTCACGCTGATCATGCACTGATCACGTGGCTGATCATGCACTGATCACGTGGCTGATCATGCACTGATCACGTGGCTGATCATGCACTGATCACGTGGCTGATCATGCACTGATCACGTGGCTGATCATGCACTGATCACGTGACTGATCATGCACTGATCACGTGGCTGATCATGCACTGATCACGTGGCTGATCATGCACTGATCACGTGGCTGATCATGCACTGATCACGTGGCTGATCATGCACTGATCACGTGGCTGATCATGCACTGATCACGTGGCTGATCATGCACTGATCACGTGCCTGATCATGCACTGATCACGTGACTGATCATGCACTGATCACGTGGCTGATCATGCACTGATCACGTGGCTGATCATGCACTGGCTGATCATGCACTGATCATGCTGATCACTGATCACGTGACTGATCATGCACTGATCACGTGGCTGATCATGCACTGATCACGTGGCTGATCATGCACTGATCACCTGCCTGATCACGTGGCTGATCATGCACTGATCACGTGACTGATCATGCACTGATCACGTGGCTGATCATGCACTGATCACGTGGCTGATCATGCACTGATCACGAGCTGATCATGCACTGTTTCACGTGGCTGATCATGCACTGATCACGTAGCTGATCATGCACTGATCACGTGGCTGATCATGCACTGATCACGTGGCTGATCATGCACTGATCACGTGGCTGATCATGCACTGATCACGCGTGCTGATCTACATGCAATTGCACTGATGATCATGCACTGATCACGCAGCTCATCATGCACTGATCACGTGACTGATCATGCACTGATCACGTGACTGATCATGCACTGATCACGTGGCTGATCATGCACTGATCACGTGGCTGATCATGCACTGATCACGTGGCTGATCATGCACTGATCACGTGGCTGATCATGCACTGATCACGTGACTGATCATGCACTGATCACGTGGCTGATCATGCACTGATCACGTGGCTGATCATGCACTGATCACGCCGCTGATCATCACTGATCACGTGGCTGATCATGCACTGATCACGTGACTGATCATGCACTGATCACGTGACTGATCATGCACTGATCACGTGGCTGATCATCATGCACTGATCACGTGACTGATCATGCACTGATCACGTGACTGATCATGCACTGATCACGTGACTGATCATGCACTGATCACGTTGGCTATCATGCACTGATTACGTGGCTGATCATGCACTGATCACGTGACTGATAATGCACTGATCATCTGGCTATCATGCACTGATTACGTGGCTGATCATGCACTGATCACGTGGTTGATCATACACTGATCACGTGACTGATCATGCACTGATCACGTCTATATCATCATGCACTGATCACATGACTGATCATGCACTGATCACGTGGATGATCATGCACTGATCACGTGACTGATCATGCACACTGATCACGTGGCTGATCATGCACTGATCACGTGGCTATCATGCACTGATCACGTGGCGTGGCTGATCACGTGACGCTGCATGCACTGATCACTGGCTGATCATGCACTGATCACGTGGCTGATCATGCACTGATCACGTGGCTGATCATGCACTGATCACGTAGCTGATCATGCACTGATCACGTGACTGATCATGCACTGATCACGTGACTGATCATGCACTGATCACGTGGCTGATCATGCACTGATCACGTGGCTGATCATGCACTGATCACGTGACTGATCATGCACTGATCACGTGACTGATCATGCACTGATCACGTGGCTGATCATGCACTGATCACGTGGCTGATCATGCACTGATCACGCGTGGCTCATCATGCACTGATCACGTGGCTGATCATGCACTGATCACGTGACTGATCATGCACTGCACTGATCACGTGACTGATCATGCACTGATCACGTGGCTGATCATGCACTGATCACGTGGCTGATCATGCACTGATCACGTGGCTGATCATGCACTGATCACGTGGCTGATCATGCACTGATCACGTGGCTGATCATGCACTGATCACGTGGCTGATCATGCACTGATCACGTGACTGATCATGCACTGATCACGTGGCTGATCATGCACTGATCACGTGGCTGATCATCATGCACTGATCACGTGGCTGATCATGCACTGATCACGTGACTGATCATGCACTGATCACGTGACTGATCATGCACTGATCACGTGGCTGATCATGCACTGATCACGTGACTGATCATGCACTGATCACGTTTGCTGATCATACACTGATCACGTGTGATCTCTGGACGTGCACTGATCAAAGAGCTGATCACGTGGCTGAATCAAACACTGATCACGTGCACTGATCATGGAACTGATCACGTGGCTGATCATGCACTGCTCAGCGTGGCTGATCATGCAGCTGATCAGGCAGCTGATCATGCACTGATCACGCTGGCAATTGATCATGCAGATGATCACGTGGCAGGAATCATGCACGTGCTCAGCTGATCGTGACTGATCATACACTGATCACGTGACTGATCAGATGATCACGTGGCTAATCACACTGATCACGTGACTGATCATGCACTGATCACGTGACTGATCATGCACTGATCACGTGGCTGATCATGCACTGATCACGTGGCTGATCATGCACTGATCACGTGGCTGATCATGCACTGATCACGCTGATCATGCACTGATCACGTGACTGATCATGCACTGATCACGTGGCTGATCATGCACTGATCACGTGACTGATCATGCACTGATCACGTGACTGATCATGCACTGATCACGTGACTGATCATGCACTGATCACGTGGCTGATCATGCACTGATCACGTGGCTGATCATACACTGATCACCTGACTGATCATGCATCTGATCATCTGGCTGATCATGCACTGATCACGTGGCTGATCATGCACTGATCACGTGGCTGATCATGCACTGATCATGATCATCATGCACTGATCACGATCTGCACACTGATCACGTGACTGATCATGCACTGATCACGTCTATGATCATGCACTGATCACGTGACTGATCATGCACTGATCACATGATCATGCACTGATCACGTGACTGATCATGCACTGATCACGTGTGGCTGATCATGCACTGATCACGTGGCTGATCATGCACTGATCACGTGGTGATCATGCACTGATCACGTGGCTGATCATGCACTGATCACGTGACTGATCATGCACTGATCACGTGGCTGATCATGCACTGATCACGTGGCTGATCATGCACTGATCACGTGACTGATCATGCACTGATCACGTGGCTGATCATGCACTGATCACGTGGCTGATCATGCACTGATCACGTGGCTATCATGCACTGATCACGCTGATCATGCACTGATCATGCACTGATCATGCACTGATCACGTGACTGATCATGCACTGATCACGTGACTGATCATGCACTGATCACGTGACTGATCATGCACTGATCACGTGGCTGATCATGCACTGATCACGTGGCTGATCATGCACTGATCACGTGGCTGATCATGCACTGATCACGTGGCTGATCATGCTGATCACGTTGCTGATCATACACTGTTCACGTGCCTGATCATGCACTGATCACGTGACTAATCATGCACTGATCACGTGGCTGATCATTCACTGATCACGTGGATATCATGCACTGATTACGTGACTGATCATGCACAGATCACGTGACTAATCATGCACTGATCACGTGAGGTATCATGCACTGATCACGTGGCTGATCATGATCACACTGTTCACGTCACTGACTGATCATGATGATGCGTCTGATCACCTGGCTGATCATGCACTGCTCACGTGGCTGATCATGCACTGATCACGTGTCTATCATGCACTGCTCACGTGGCTGATCATGCAATGATCACGTAGCTGATCATGTACTGATCACGTGACTGATCATGCACTGATCACGTGACTGATCATGCACTGATCGTGACTGATCATGCACTGATCACGTGACTGATCATGCACTGATCACGTGACTGATCATGCACTGATCACGGGGCTATCATGCACTGCTTTCATGGCTGATCATACAATGATCACATAGCTACCATGTACTGGTCACCTGACTGATCAGGCACTGATCACGTGACTGATCATGCACTGATCACGTGGCTGATCATGCACTGTTCACGTGGCTGATCATACACTGATCACCTGCCTGGTCATGCACAGATCACGTGACTAATCATGAACTGATCACGTAGCTATCATGCACTGATCACCTGGCTGATCATGCACTGATCACGTGGCTATCATGCACTGATCACGTGGCTGATCATGCACTGATCACGTGGCTGATCATGCACTGATACCGTGACTGAGCATGGACTGATCACATGACTATCATGTAGTGATCCCGTGACTTAATGGCGCTGATCATGTGACTGATCATGCGCTGATCATGTTTGCTATCATACACTGATCATGTGCCTCTGGAGGCAATAAACAAAGAGCTGAGTAGGCACGAATCAAACAGTCAGCAGGCAATAATCATGGAACTCAGCTGTGAGGAATCATGCTGCTCAGCTGGCAATAATCAAGCAGCTGAGCAGGCAGGAATTACGCAGCACAGCTGGCAATTGTCAAGCAGATGACAGGCAGGAATCGTGCAGCTCAGCTGGCAATTGTCAAGCAGATGAGCAGACAGTAATCACGCAGCTCAGCAGGCCTGATCACGTGACTGAGCATGCACTGTTCACGTGTCTGATCATGCACTGATCACGTGATTGATCATGCACTGATCACGTGGATATCATGCACTGATCACGTGGCTGATCATGCACTGTTCACGTGTCTGACCATGCACTGATCACGTGGCTGATCATGCACTGCTCACGTAACTGATCATGCACTGATCACGTGGCTGATCATGCACTGATCACGTGGCTGATCATGCACTGATCACGTGGCTGATCACACACACTGATCACGTGGCTGATCATCACTGATCACGTGGCTGATCATGCACTGATCACGTGGCTGATCATGTGATCACTGTCACGCGTGACTGATCATGCACTGATGATCGTGATCACGTGAATTGATCATGCACTGATCACGTGGCTCATCATGCACTGATCACGTGACTGATCATGCACTGATCACGTGACTGATCATGCACTGATCACGTGGCTATCATGCACTGATCACGTGGCTGATCATACACTGATCACGTGCCTGATCATGCACACTGATCACGTGACTAATCATGCACTGATCACGTGACTGATCATGCACTGATCACGTGGATATCATGCACTGATTACCTGCCTGATCATGCACTGATCACGTGACTAATCATCACTGATCACGTGGGTATCATGCACTGATCACGTGGCTGATGATCACTATCACTGTTGCACACGTGTCTTATCATGCACTGATCACGTGGCTGATCATACACTGCTCATGTAGCTGATCATGCACTGATCACGTGTCTGATCATGCAGATGATCACGTGGCTGATCATGCAATGATCACGTAGCTATCATGTACTGATCACGTGACTGATCATGCACTGGTCACGTAACTGATCATGCACTGATCACGTGACTGATCATGCACTGATCACGTGAATGATCATGCACTGATCACGTGGCTATCATGCACTGCTCACGTGGCTGATCATGCAATGATCACGTAGCAACCATGTACTGGTCACGTGACTGATCATGCACTGATCACGTAATTGATCCTGCACTGATCACGTGGCTCATCATGCACTGATCACGTGACTGTTCACGCACTGATCACTTGACTGATCATGCAATGATCACGTGGCTATAATGCACTGATCACGTTGCTGATCATACACTGTTCACGTGCCTGGTCATGCACAGATCACGTGACTAATCATGAACTGATCACGTGGCTATAATTCAATGATCACGTGGATATCATGCACTGATTACGTACCTGACATGCACAGATCACGTGACTAATCATGAACTGATCACGTAGGTATCATGCACTGATCACGTGGCTGATCATACACTGTTCACGTGTCTGATCATGCACTGATCACCTGGCTGATCATACACTGCTCACGTAGCTGATCATGCACTGATCACGTGTCTATCATGCAGTGCTCACGTGGCTGATCCTGCAATGATCACGTAGCTAACATGTACTGGTCACGTGACTGATCATGCAATGGTCACGTGGCTGATCATGCACTGATCACGTGACTGATCATGCACTGATCACGTGACTGATCATGCACTGATCACGTGGCTGATCATGCACTGATCACGTGGCTATCATGCACTGCTCATCGTGGCTGATCATCATACAATGATCACATAGCTGATCATGTACTGGTCACCTGACTGATCAGGCACTGATCACGTGACTGATCATGCACTGATCACTGATCATCACTGATCACGGCTATCATGCACTGTTCACGTGGCTGATCATACACTGATCACCTGCCTGGTCATGCACAGATCACGTGACTAATCATGAACTGATCACGTAGCTATCATGCACTGATCACCTGGCTGATCATGCACTGATCACGTGGCTATCATGCACTGATCACGTGGCTGATCATGCACTGATCATACTGATCATGCACTGATCCGTGACTGAGCATGGACTGATCACATGACTATCATGTAGTGATCACGTGACTTAATGGCGCTGATCATGTGACTGATCATGCGCTGATCATGTTTGCTATCATACACTGATCATGTGCCTCTGGAGGCAATAAACAAAGAGCTGAGTAGGCACGAATCAAACAGTCAGCAGGCAATAATCATGGAACTCAGCTGTGAGGAATCATGCTGCTCAGCTGGCAATAATCAAGCAGCTGAGCAGGCAGGAATTACGCAGCACAGCTGGCAATTGTCAAGCAGATGACAGGCAGGAATCGTGCAGCTCAGCTGGCAATTGTCAAGAGATGAGCAGACAGTAATCACGCAGCTCAGCAGGCCCTGATCACGTGACTGAGCATGCACTGTTCACGTGGCTGATCATACACTGATCACGTGATTGATCATGCACTGATCACTTGGATATCATGCACTGATCACGTGGCTGATCATACACTGTTCACGTGTCTGACCATGCACTGATCACGTGGCTGATCATACACTGCTCACGTAACTGATCATGCACTGATCACGTGGCTATCATGCACTGATCACGTGGCTG
Source organism: Bos mutus (assembly GCF_027580195.1). NCBI lineage: Eukaryota > Metazoa > Chordata > Mammalia > Artiodactyla > Bovidae > Bos > Bos mutus. Next base: position 26,810 of record NW_027219921.1, read on the forward strand.
ATCATGCACTGATCACGTGGCTGATCACACACCTGTGACGTGGCTGATCATGCACTGATCATGCACTGATCACGTTGATCATGCACTGATCACGTGGCTGATCATCATGATGATCACGTGACTGATCATGCACTGATCACGTGACTGATCATGCACTGATCACGTGGCTGATCATGCACTGATCACGTGGCGGATCATACACTGTTCACGTGCCTGGTCATGCACTGATCACGTGATCAATCATGAACTGATCACGTGACTGATAATTCACTGATCACGTGGCTATCATGCACTGATTACCTGCCTGATCATGCACTGATCACGTGACTCACGTGATCATGACTGACTGATCACGTAGGTATCATGCACTGATCACGTGGCTGATCATGCACTGTTCACGTGTCTTATCATGCACTGATCACGTGGCTGATCATACACTGCTCACGTAGCTGATCATGCACTGATCACGTGTCTATCATGCAGTGATCACGTGGCTGATCATGCAATGATCACGTAGCTAATCATGTACTGGTCACGTGACTGATCATGCACTGATCACACGTGATCATGATGATGCGCACTGATCACTGATCACGTGACTGATCATGCACTGATCACGTGGCTGATCATGCACTGATCACGTGGCTATCATGCACTGATCACGTGGCTGATCATGCAACTGATCACGTGGCTGATCATGCACTGATCACGTGACTGATCATGCACTGATCACGTGACTGATCATGCACTGATCACGTGGCTGATCATGCACTGATCACGTGACTGATCATGCACTGATCACGTGACTGATCATGCACTGATCACGTGCACTGCTATCATGCACTGATCACGTGGCTGATCATGCACTGATCACGTGACTGATCATGCTGATCACGTGCACATGATCACGTGACTGATCATGCACTGATCACGTGGCTGATCATGCACTGATCACGTGGCTGATCACACACGTATCACGTGACTGATCATGCACTGATTACGTGACTGATCATGCACTGATCAGTTGGCTATCATGCACTGATCACGTGGCTTATCACACACTGATCACGTGACTGATAATGCACTGATCATCTGGCTATCATGCACTCATTACCTGGCTGATCATGCACTGATCACGTGGTTGATCATACACTGATCACGGGACTGATCATGCACTGATCACGTCTATATCATGCACTGATCACATGACTGCCCATGCACTGATCACGTGGATGATCATACACTGATCATGTGACAGATTATGCAGTGATCACGTGGGCTATCGTACACTGATCACGTGGATGATCATACACTGATCATGTGACTGATCATGCACTGATCACGTGGCTATCTTGCACTGATCACGTGGCTGATCATACACTCATCACGGACTGATCATGCACTGATCACGGCACTATCATGCATTGATTACATGACTGATCATGCACTGATCACGTGGATGATCATGTGGATGATCTGATCGTGACTGATCACGTGACTGATCATGCACTGATCACGTGACTGATCATGCACTGATCACGTGACTGATCATGCACTGATCAGTTGGCTATCATGCACTGATCACGTGGCTGATCATACACTGATCACGTGACTGATCATGCACTGATCATCTGGCTGATCATGCACTCATTCACCTGGCTATCATGCACTGATCACGTGGCTGATCATACACTGATCACGGACTGATCATGCTGATCACTGATCACACTGATCACGTGATCTGATATCATGCACTGATCACATGACTGCGTGACTGATCATGCACTGATCACGTGGATGATCATACACTGATCATGTGACAGATCATGCAGTGATCACGTGGCTATCATGCACTGATCAAGTGGCTGATCATACACTGCTCCCGAAACTGATCATGCACTGATCACGTGGCTATCATGCACTGCTCACGTGGCTGATCATGCAATGATCACGTAGCTATCATGTACTGGTCACGTGACTGATCATGCACTGATCACATGGCTGATCATGCACTGATCAGGTGACTGATCATGCACTGATCATGCATCATGCACTGATCACGTGACTGATCATGCACTGATCACGTGACTGATCATGCACTGATCACGTGGCTGATCATGCACTGATCACGTGGCTGATCATGGCACTGATCACGTGGATGATGCACTGATCACGTGGCTGATCATGCACTGATCACGTGACTGATCATGCACTGATCACGTGACTGATCATGCACTGATCACGTGGCTGATCATGCACTGATCACGTGGCTGATCATGCACTGATCATGCACTGACTGATCATGTGATCACGTGACTGATCATGCACTGATCACGTGACTGATCATGCACTGATCACGTGGCTGATCATGCACTGATCACGTGACTGATCATGCACTGATCACGTGGCTATCATGCACTGATCACGTGACTGATCATACACACTGATCACTGGTGACTGATCATGCACTGATCACGTGGCTGATCATGCACTGATCACCTGGCTGATCATGCACTGATCACGTGGCTATCATGCAATGATCACGTGGCTATCATGCACTGATCACGTGGCTGATCATGCACTGATACCGTGACTGAGCATGGACTGATCACATGACTATCATGTAGTGATCACGTGACTTAATGGCACTGATCATGTGACTGATCATGCGCTGATCATGTTTGCTATCATACACTGATCATGTGCCTCTGGAGGCAATAAACAAAGAGCTGAGTAGGCACGAATCAAACAGTCAGCAGGCAATAATCATGGAACTCAGCTGTGAGGAATCATGCTGCTCAGCTGGCAAAAATCAAGCAGCTGAGCAGGCAGGAATTACGCAGCACAGCTGGCAATTGTCAAGCAGATGACAGGCAGGAATCGTGCAGCTCAGCTGGCAATTGTCAAGCAGATGAGCAGACAGTAATCACGCAGCTCAGCCCTGATCACGTGGCTGATCATGCCTGATCACGTGATTGAGCATGCTTGTTCACGTGGTTGATTATTCACTGATCACGTGATTGATCATGCACTGATCACGTGGCTGATCATGCACTGATCACGTGGCTGATCATGCACTGATCACGTGGCTGATCATGCACTGATCACGTGGCTGATCATACACTGCTCACGTGGCTGATCATGCACTGATCACGTGGCTGATCATGCACTGATCACGTGGCTGATCATGCACTGATCACGTGCTGATCATGCACTGCTCACCTAACTGATCATGCACACATCACGTGGCTATCATGCACTGCTCCCGTGGCTGGTCATGCAATAATCACCTAGCTACCATATACTGGTCACGTGACTCATCATGCACAGATCACGTAAATGATCATGCACTGTTAACGTGACTGATCGTGCACTGATCACGTGACTGATCATGCACTGATCACGTGGCTATCATGCTCTGCTCACGTGGCTGATCATGCAATGATCACGTAGAAACCATGTACTGGTCACGTGACTGATCATGCACTGATTACGTAATTGATCCTGCACTGATCACGTGGCTCATCATGCACTGATCACGTGACTGTTCACGCACTGATCACTTGACTGATCATGCAATGATCACGTGGCTATAATGCACTGATCACGTTGCTGATCATACACTGTTCACGTGCCTGGTCATGCACAGATCACGTGACTAATCATGAACTGATCACGTGGCTATAATTCAATGATCACGTGGATATCATGCACTGATTACGTACCTGACATGCACAGATCACGTGACTAATCATGAACTGATCACGTAGGTATCATGCACTGATCACGTGGCTGATCATACACAGTTCACGTGTCTGATCATGCTCTGATCACCTGGCTGATCATACACTGCTGACGTAGCTGATCATGCACTGATCACGTGTCTATCATGCAGTGCTCACGTGGCTGATCCTGCAATGATCCCGTAGCTAACATGTACTGGTCACGTGACTGATCATGCAATGGTAACGTAATTGATCATGCACTGATCGCGTGACTGATCATGCACTGATCACGTGACTGATCATGCACTGATCACGGGGCTATCATGCACTGCTTTCATGGCTGATCATACAATGATCACATAGCTGATCATGCACTGGTCACGTGACTGATCAGGCACTGATCACGTGACTGATCATGCACTGATCACGTGGCTGATCATACACTGATCACGTGACTGATCATGCACTGATCATCAGGTGACTGATCATGCACTGATCACGTGGCTGATCATGCACTGATCACGTGGCTGATCATACACTGATCACCTGCCTGGTCATGCACAGATCACGTGACTAATCGCACTGAACTGATCAAACTGATCACGCACTGATCATGCACTGATCACGTGGCTGATCATGCACTGATCACCTGGCTATCATGCACTGATCACGTGGCTATCATGCACTGATCACGTGGCTGATCATGCACTGATACCGTGACTGAGCATGGACTGATCACATGACTATCATGTAGTGATCCCGTGACTGATAATGGCGCTGATCATGTGACTGATCATGCGCTGATCATGTTTGCTATCATCATACACTGATCATGTGCCTCTGGAGGCAATAAACAAAGAGCTGAGTAGGCACGAATCAAACAGTCAGCAGGCAATAATCATGGAACTCAGCTGTGAGGAATCATGCTGCTCAGCTGGCAATAATCAAGCAGCTGAGCAGGCAGGAATTACGCAGCACAGCTGGCAATTGTCATCAGCAGATGACAGGCAGGAATCATGCAGCTCAGCTGGCAATTGTCATGCAGATGAGCAGACAGTAATCACGATCAGCTCAGCAGGCCTGATCACGTGACTGAGCATGCACTGTTCACGTGGCTGATCATACACTGATCACGTGATTGATCATGCACTGATCACGTGGATATCATGCACTGATCACGTGGCTGATCATACACTGTTCTGATCATGCACTGATCATGCACTGCTCACGTGGCTGATCATACACTGCTCACGTAACTGATCATGCACTGATCACGTGGCTATCATGCACTGATTCACGTGGCTGAACATGCACTGATCACGTGGCTGATCACTGATCACCTGTCACGTGGCTGATCATGCAATGATCACGTAGCTGATCATGCACTGGTCACGTGACTGATCATGCACTGATCATCACTGATCATGCACTGATCACGTGGCTGATCATGCACTGATCACGTGACTGATCACTGATCACGTGACTGATCATGCACTGATCACGTGACTGATCATGCACTGATCACGTGGCTGATCATGCACTGATCACGTGGCTGATCATGCACACTGTTCACGTGCCTGGTCATCATGCACAGATCACGTGACTGATCATGCACTGATCACGTGGCTGATCATTCACTGATCACGTGGCTGATCATGCACTGATTACCTGCCTGTCATGCACTGATCACGTGACTAATCATGAACTGATCACGAGGTATCATGCACTGATCACGTGGCTGATCATACACTGATCACGTGTCTTATCATGCACTGATCACGTGGCTGATCATGCACTGATCACGCTGATCTGATCATGCACTGATCACGTGCACTGATCATCATGATCATGCACTGATCACGTGGTGACTGATCATGCACTGATCATCACGTGACTGATCATGCACTGATCACGTGACTGATCATGCACTGATCACGTGACTGATCATGCACTGATCACGTGCACTGATCATGCACTGATGCGCACTGATCTTGGCTCATGCACTGATCACGTGGCTGATCATGCACTGATCGTGTGGCTGATCATGCACTGATCACGTGGCTGATCATGCACTGATCACGTGACTGATCATGCACTGATCACGTGACTGATCATGCACTGATCACGTGGCTGATCATGCACTGATCACGTGACTGATCATGCACTGATCACGTGGCTGATCATGCACTGATCACGTGGCTGATCATGCACTGATCACGTGACTGATCATGCACTGATCACGTGACTGATCATGCACTGATCACGTGGCTGATCATGCACTGATCACGTGGCTGATCATGCACTGATCACGTGGCTGATCATGCACTGATCACGTGGCTGATCATGCACTGATCACGTGTGATGCACTGATCACGTGACACCCATCAGGTGACTGATCATGCACTGATCACGTGGCTATCATGCACTGATCACGTGGCTGATCATGCACTGATCACGTGGCTGATCATGCACTGATCACGTGGCTGATCATGCACTGATCACGTGGCTGATCATGCACTGATCACGTGGCTGATCATGCACTGATCACGTGGCTGATCATGATCATGCACTGATCACGTGCACTGATCATCATGCACTGATCACGTGGCTGATCATGCACTGATCACGTGGCTGATCATGCACTGATCACGTGACTGATCATGCACTGATCACGTGACTGATCATGCACTGATCGTGTGACTAATCATGCACTGATCATGTGACTGATCATGCACTGATCACGTTTGCTGATCATACACTGATCACGTGCCTGATCAGGCACTGATCACAAAGAGCTGATCAGGCACTGATCAAACAGTCAGCAGGCACTAATCATGGAACTCAGCTGTGAGGAATCATGCTGCTCAGCTGGCAATAATCATGCAGCTGAGCAGGCAGGAATTATCATGCACTGATCGCGTGGCTGATCATCATGCAGATGACAGGCAGGAATCATGCACTGCTCAGCTGGCTGATCATTGTCAAGCAGATGAGCAGACAGTAATCACGCAGCTCAGCAGGCCCTGATCACGTGACTGATCATGCACTGTTCACGTGGCTGATCATGCACTGATCACTGATGATCACGATGATTGCTGATCATGCACTGATCACGTGGCTGATCATGCTGATCACGTGGCTGATCATGCACTGATCACGTGGCTGATCATGCACTGTTCACATGCACTGATCACGCTGATCATGCACTGATCACGTGGCTGATCATGCACTGATCACGTCGTGACTGATCATGCACTGATCACGTGGCTGATCATGCACTGATCACGTGGCTGATCATACTCTGCTCACGTAACTGATCATGCACACATCACGTGGCTATCATGCACTGCTCCCGTGGCTGATCATGCAATGATCACCTAGCTATCATATACTGGTCACGTGACTGATCATGCACAGATCACGTAAATGATCATGCACTGTTAACGTGACTGATCATGCACTGATCACGTGACTGATCATGCACTGATCACGTGGGCTATCATGCTCTGCTCACGTGGCTGATCATGCAATGATCACGCACTGAGAAATCATGTACTGATCACGTGACTGATCATGCACTGATCACGTGGCTGATCCTGCACTGATCACGTGGCTCATCATGCACTGATCACGTGACTGTTCATGCACTGATCACGTGACTGATCATGCAATGATCACGTGGCTATCATGCACTGATCACGTTGCTGATCATACACTGTTCACGTGCCTGTCATGCACAGATCACGTGACTAATCATGAACTGATCACGTGGCTATAATTCAATGATCACGTGGATATCATGCACTGATCACGTACCTGATCATGCACAGATCACGTGACTGACTGCACTGATCGTGGCTGAACATGACTGATCACGTGGCTGATCATGCACTGATCACGTGGCTGATCATACACTGATCACGTGTCTGATCATGCTCTGATCACCTGGCTGATCATACACTGATCACGTAGCTGATCATGCACTGATCACGTGTCTATCATGCAGTGCTCACGTGGCTGATCCTGCAATGATCACGTAGCTATCATGTACTGGTCACGTGACTGATCATGCAATGATCACGTGGCTGATCATGCACTGATCGCGTGACTGATCATGCACTGATGATCACGTGACTGATCATGCACTGATCACGGGCTGATCATGCACTGCTTTCATGGCTGATCATGCACTGATCACATAGCTACCATGTACTGGTCACCTGACTGATCAGGCACTGATTACGTAATTGATCATACACTGATCACGTGACTGATCATACACCCATCAGGTGACTGATCATGCACTGATCACGTGGCTATCATGCACTGTTCACGTGGCTGATCATACACTGATCACCTGCCTGGTCATGCACAGATCACGTGACTAATCATGAACTGATCACGTAGCTATCATGCACTGATCACCTGGCTGATCATGCACTGATCAATGATCACGTGCATGATCATGCACTGATCACACTGGCTGCTGATCATGCACTGATACCGTGACTGAGCATGGACTGATCACATGACTATCATGTAGTGATCCCGTGACTTAATGGCGCTGATCATGTGACTGATCATGCGCTGATCATGTTTGCTATCATACACTGATCATGTGCCTCTGGAGGCAATAAACAAAGAGCTGAGTAGGCACGAATCAAACAGTCAGCAGGCAATAATCATGGAACTCAGCTGTGAGGAATCATGCTGCTCAGCTGGCAATAATCAAGCAGCTGAGCAGGCAGGAATTACGCAGCACAGCTGGCAATTGTCAAGCAGATGACAGGCAGGAATCGTGCAGCTCAGCTGGCAATTGTCAAGAGATGAGCAGACAGTAATCACGCAGCTCAGCAGGCCCTGATCACGTGACTGAGCATGCACTGTTCACGTGTCTGATCATACACTGATCACGTGATTGATCATGCACTGATCACTTGGATATCATGCACTGATCACGTGGCTGATCATACACTGTTCACGTGTCTGACCATGCACTGCTCACGTGGCTGATCATACACTGCTCACGTAACTGATCATGCACTGATCACGTGGCTATCATGCACTGATTACGTGGCTGAACATGCACTGTTCACATGGCTGATCACACACCTGTCACGTGGCTGATCATGCACTGATCATGTCACTATCATGTACGTGATCGTGGCTGATCATGCACTGATCACGTGGCTGATCATGCACTGATCACGTGGCTCATCATGCACTGATCACGTGACTGATCATGCACTGATCACGTGACTGATCATGCACTGATCACGTGGCTATCATGCACTGATCACGTGGCTGATCATACACTGTTCACGTGCCTGGTCATGCACAGATCACGTGACTAATCATGAACTGATCACGTGGCTATCATTCACTGATCACGTGGATATCATGCACTGATTACGTGCCTGTCATGCACAGATCACGTGACTAATCATGAACTGATCACGATCAGGTATCATGCACTGATCACGTGGCTGATCATACACTGTTCACGTGTCTTATCATGCACTGATCACGTGGCTGATCATACACTGCTCACGTAGCTGATCATGCACTGATCACGTGTCTATCATGCAGTGATCACGTGGCTGATCCTGCAATGATCACGTAGCTGATCATGTACTGGTCACGTGACTGATCATGCAATGATCACGTGGCTGATCATGCACTGATCACGTGACTGATCATGCACTGATCACGTGAATGATCATGCACTGATCACGTGGCTATCATGCACTGATCACGTGGCTGATCATGCACTGATCACGTGGCTGATCATGCACTGATCACGTGACTGATCATGCACTGATCACGTGGCTGATCATGCACTGATCACGTGGCTGATCATGCACTGATCACGTGGCTGATCATGCACTGATCACGTGACTGATCATGCACTGATCACGTGACTGATCATGCACTGATCACGTGGCTGATCATGCACTGATCACGTGGCTGATCATGCACTGATCACGTGGCTGATCATGCACTGATCACGTGACTGATCATGCACTGATCACGTGGCTGATCATGCACTGATCACGTGGCTGATCACACACTGATCACGTGACTGATCATGCACTGATCACGTGACTGATCATGCACTGATCAGTTGGCTGATCATGCACTGATCACGTGGCTGATCATGCACTGATCACGTGACTGATCATGCACTGATCATCTGGCTGATCATGCACTGATTACCTGGCTGATCATGCACTGATCACGTGGCTGATCATACACTGATCACGGACTGATCATGCACTGATCACGTGGCTATCATGCACTGATCACGTGACTGATCATGCACTGATCACGTGGCTGATCATGCACTGATCACGTGACTGATCATGCAGGGGTCACGTGGCTATCATGCACTGATCACGTGGCTGATCATACACTGATCATGTGACTGATCATGCACTGATCACGTGGCTGATCATGCACTGATCACGTGCTGCTGATCATACACTCATCACGGGACTGATCATGCACTGATCACGTGGCTGATCATGCACTGATCACGTGACTGATCATGCACTGACTGTGGCTGATCATGATCACTGATCACGTGACTGATCATGCACTGATCACGTGACTGATCATGCACTGATCACGTGACTGATCATGCACTGATCACGTGACTGATCATGCACTGATCACGTGGCTGATCATGCACTGATCACGTGGCTGATCATGCACTGATCACGTGACTGATCATGCACTGATCATCTGGCTATCATGCACTCATTACCTGGCTGATCATGCACTGATCACGTGGTTGATCATACACTGATCACGTGACTGATCATGCACTGATCACACGGCTATATCATGCACTGATCACATGACTGATCATGCACTGATCACGTGGATGATCATACACTGATCACGTGACAGATCATGCAGTGATCACGTGGCTATCATGCACTGATCACGTGGCTGATCATACACTGATCACGAAACTGATCATGCACTGATCACGTGGCTATCATGCACTGCTCACGTGGCTGATCATGCAATGATCACGTAGCTATCATGTACACTGTCGTGTGACTGATCATGCACTGATCACACGTGACTGATCATGCACTGATCAGGTGACTTATCATGCACTGTTCACGTGACTGATCATGCACTGATCACGTGACTGATCATGCACTGATCACGTGGCTATCATGCACTGCTCACGTGGCTGATCATGCAATGATCACGTAGCTATCATGTACTGGTCACGTGACTGATCATGCACTGATCACGTGACTGATCATGCACTGATCACGTGGCTGATCATGCACTGATCACGTGGCTGATCATGCACTGATCACGTGACTGATCATGCACTGATCACGTGACTGATCATGCACTGATCACGTGGCTGATCATGCACTGATCACGTGACTGATCATGCACTGATCACGTGGCTCATCATGCACTGATCACGTGACTGATCATGCACTGATCACGTGACTGATCATGCACTGATCACGTGGCTGATCATGCATGCATCATGCACTGATCACGTGGCTGATCATGCACTGATCACGTGACTGATCATCATGATGATCACGTGATCATATGATGCACTGATCACGTGGCTGATCACACACTGATACCGTGACTGAGCATGGACTGATCACATGACTATCATGCAGTGATCACGTGACTTAATGGCACTGATCATGTGACTGATCATGCGCTGATCATGTTTGCTATCATACACTGATCATGTGCCTGATCAGGCAATAAACAAAGAGCTGAGTAGGCACGAATCAAACAGTCAGCAGGCACTAATCATGGAACTCAGCTGTGAGGAATCATGCTGCTCAGCTGGCAAATCATCAAGCAGCTCAGCAGGCATGCTGATCATGCACAGCACAGCTGATCAATTGTCACGCAGATGATCAGGCACTGATCACGCAGCTCAGCTGGCAATTGTCACGCAGATGAGCAGACAGTAATCACGCAGCTCATCAGGCCCTGATCACGTGACTGAGCATGCACTGTTCACGTGGCTGATCATGCACTGATCACGTGATTGATCATGCACTGATCACGTGGCTATCATGCACTGATCACGTGGCTGATCATACACTGTTCACGTATCTGACTGATCATGCACACTGATCACGTGGCTGATCATACACTGATCACGTAACTGATCATGCACTGATCACGTGGCTGATCATGCACTGATCACGTGGCTGATCATGCACTGATCACGTAACTGATCATGCACTGATCACGTGGCTATCATGCACTGATCACGTGGCTGATCATGCACTGATCACGTGCTGATCATGCACTGATCACGTGAGCTGATCATGCACTGATCACGTGACTGATCATGCACTGATCACGTGACTGATCATGCACTGATCACGTGACTGATCATGTACTGATCATGCACGTGACTGATCATGCACTGATCACGTGGCTGATCATGCTCTGATCACGCTGATCTGATCATGCACTGATCACGTGACTGATCATGCACTGATCACGTGACTGATCATGCACTGATCACGTGGCTGATCCTGCACTGATCACGTGGCTCATCATGCACTGATCACGTGACTGATCATGCACTGATCACGTGACTGATCATGCACTGATCACGTGGCTATCATGCACTGATCACGCGACTGATCATGCACTGATCATGCACTGATCACACTGATCATGCACTGATCACGTGGCTGATCATGCACTGATCACGTGACTGATCATGCTGATGATCACGTGGCTGATCATGCACTGATCACGTCACTGATCACACTGATCACGTGGCTATCATGCACTGATCACGTGACTGATCATGCACTGATCACGTGACTGATCATGCACTGATCACGTGGCTGATCATGCACTGATCACGTGGCTGATCATGCACTGATCACGCTGATCATGCACTGATCACGTGGCTGATCATACACTGATCACGTGGCTGATCATGCACTGATCACGTGGCTACTCATGCACTGATCACGTGGCTGATCATGCACTGATCACGTGGCTGATCATGCACTGATCACGCTGATCATGCATGATCGTGACTGATCATGCACTGATCACGTGACTGATCATGCACTGATCACGTGCACTCATGCACTGATCACGTGACTGATCATGCACTGATCACGTGACTGATCATGCACTGATCACGTGGCTATCATGCACTGCTTTCACGTGGCTGATCATGCAATGATCACGTAGCTATCATGTACTGGTCACCTGACTGATCATGGCACTGATTACGTGACTGATCATCACACTGATCACGTGACTGATCATGCACTGATCACGTGACTGATCATGCACTGATCACGTGGCTGATCATGCACTGATCACGTGGCTGATCATGCACTGATCACGTGCCTGATCATGCACTGATCACGTGACTAATCATGCACTGATCACGTGGCTGATCATGCACTGATCACGTGGCTGATCACGTGGCTGCACTGATCACGTGGCTGATCATGCACTGATCACGTGGCTGATCATGCACTGATACCGTGACTGATCATGGACTGATCACGTGACTGATCATGCACTGTGATCCGTGACTGATGATCATGCACTGATCATGTGACTGATCATGCGCTGATCACGTTTGCTATCATACACTGATCACGTGCCTCTCAGGCAATAAACAAAGAGCTGAGTAGGCACGAATCAAACAGTCAGCAGGCAATAATCATGGAACTCAGCTGTGAGGAATCATGCTGCCAGCGTGGCTGCTGGCAATAATCAAGCAGCTGAGCAGGCAGGAATTACGCAGCACAGCTGGCAATTGTGATCATGCAGATGACAGGCAGGAATCGTGCAGCTGAGCTGGCAATTGTCATGCACTGATGAGCAGACAGTAATCACGTGGCTGATCATGCAGGCCTGATCACGTGACTGATCATGCACTGTTTCACGTGCTGATCATACACTGATCACGTGATTGATCATGCACTGATCACGTGGCTATCATGCACTGATCACGTGGCTGATCATGCACTGATCACGTGGCTGATCATGCACTGATCACGTGGCTGATCATGCACTGATCACGTAACTGATCATGCACTGATCACTGATCACGTGGCTATCATGCACTGATCACGTGGCTGATCATGCACTGATCACGTGGCTGATCACACACTGATCACGTGGCTGATCATGCACTGATCACGTGACTGATCATGCACTGATCACGTGACTGATCATGCACTGATCACGTGGCTGATCATGCACTGATCACGTGGCTGATCATGCACTGATCACGTGACTGATCATGCACTGATCACGTGGCTGATCATGCACTGATCACGTGGCTGATCATGCACTGATCACGTGGCTGATCATGCACTGATCACGTGACTGATCATGCACTGATCACGTGACTGATCATGCACTGATCACGTGGCTGATCATGCACTGATCACGTGGCTGATCATGCACTGATCACGTGGCTGATCATGCACTGATCATCCGTGACTGATCATCATGGCTGATCATGCACTGATCACGTGACTGATCATGCACTGATCACGTGGCTGATCATGCACTGATCACGTGGCTGATCATGCACTGATCACGTGACTGATCATGCACTGATCACGTGGCTGATCATGCACTGATCGTGTGGCTGATCATGCACTGATCACGTGACTGATCATGCACTGATCACGTGACTGATCATGCACTGATCACGTGACTGATCATGCACTGATCACGTGACTGATCATGCACTGATCACGTGGCTGATCATGCACTGATCACGTGGCTGATCATGCACTGATCACACGTGGCTGATGCACTGATCACGTGACTGATCATGCACTGATCACGTGGCTGATCATGCACTGATCACGTGGCTGATCATGCACTGATCACGTGACTGCTGATCATGCACTGATCACGTGACTGATCATGCACTGATCATCACTGATCACGTGACTGATCATGCACTGATCACGTGGCTGATCATGCACTGATCACGTGGCTGATCATGCACTGATCACGTGACTGATCATGCACACTGATCGCACGTGACTGATCATGCACTGATCACGTGACTGATCATGCACTGATCACGTGGCTGATCATGCACTGATCACGTGGCTGATCATGCACTGATCACGTGGCTGATCATGCACTGATCACGTGACTGATCATGCACTGATCAGGTGACTGATCATGCACTGATCACGTGGCTATCATGCACTGATCACGTGGCTGATCATGCACTGATCACGTGCTGATCATGCACTGATCACGTGGCTGATCATGCACTGATCACGTGGCTATCATGCACTGATCACCTGGCTGATCATGCACTGATCACGTGGCTGATCATGCACTGATCACGTGGCTGATCATGCACTGATCACGTGGCTGATCATGCACTGATCACGTGACTGATCATGGCACTGATCACGTGACTATCATGCACTGATCACGTGACTGATCATGCACTGATCACGTGACTGATCATGCACTGATCATGTGACTGATCACTGACACTGATCATGTGCCTCTGATCATGCAACTGATCAAAGAGCTGATCAGGCACTGATCACGTGTCATCAGGCAATAATCACGTGGAACTCTGACTGATCATCTGGCTGATCATGCTCAGCTGGCTGATCATGCACTGAGCAGGCACTGATCATGCACTGATCACGCGTGCTGATCATTGATCAAGCAGATGACATGCACTGATCACGCAGCTCATGCTGGCTGATCACGTGATCTGATCATGCACTGATCACGTGACATCATGCACTGATCTCGTGGCTGATCATGACTGATCACGTGGCTGATCATGCACTGATCACCGTGGCTGATCATGCACTGATCACGTGGCTGATCATGCACTGATCACGTGGATATCATGCACTGATCACGTGGCTGATCATGCACTGATCACGTGACTGATCATGCACTGATCACGTGGCTGATCATGCACTGATCACGTGGCTGATCATGCACTGATCACGTGGCTGATCATGCACTGATCACGTGGCTGATCATGCACTGATCACGTGGCTGATCATGCACTGATCACGTAACTGATCATGCACTGATCACACTGATCACGTGGCTGATCATGCACTGATCACGTGGCTGATCATGCACTGATCACCTGGCTGATCACGTGACTGATCACGCACACTGATCACGTGACTGATCATCATGATCTGATCACACGTGCTGATCATGCACTGATCACGTGCTGATCATGCACTGATCACGTGACTGATCATGCACTGATCACGTGGCTATCATGCACTGATCACGTGGCTGATCATGCAATGATCACGTAGAAACCATGTACTGGTCACGTGACTGATCATGCACTGATCACGTGGCTGATCCTGCACTGATCACGTGGCTCATCATGCACTGATCACGTGACTGTTCACACACTGATCACGTGACTGATCATGCACTGATCACGTGGTGGCTGATCATGCACTGATCACGTTGCTGATCACACACTGATCACGTGCCTGGTCATGCACTGATCAGTGCTGATCGTGCACTGATCACGTGGCTGATCATGCACTGATCACGTGGCTGATCATGCACTGATCACGTGGATGATCATGCACTGATCATCTGATCACACTGATCACACTGATCATGGCTGATCACTGATCACGTGACTGATCATGCACTGATCACGTGGTATCATGCACTGATCACGTGGCTGATCATACACTGATCACGTGTCTGATCATGCTCTGATCACCTGGCTGATCATACACTGATCACGTAGCTGATCATGCACTGATCACGTGGCTGATCATGCAGTGATCACGTGGCTGATCATGCAATGATCACGTGGCTATCATGCACTGATCACGTGACTGATCATGCACTGATCACGTGGCTGATCATGCACTGATCACGTGACTGATCATGCACTGATCACGTGACTGATCATGCACTGATCACGGGGCTATCATGCACTGATCACGTCACGTGGCTGATCATGCAATGATCACATAGCTACCATGTACTGGTCTGATCCTGACTGATCATGCACTGATCACGCACTGATCAACTGATCATACACTGATCACGTGACTGATCATGCACTGATCACGTGACTGATCATGCACTGATCACGTGGCTGATCATGCACTGATCACACTGATCATGCACTGATCGTGGCTGATCATGCACTGATCACGTGCCTGATCATGCACTGATCACGTGACTAATCATGCACTGATCACGTGGCTGATCATGCACTGATCACCTGGCTATCATGCTGATCACGTGGCTATCATGCACTGATCACGTGGCTGATCATGCACTGATCACGTGACTGATCATGCACTGATCACGTGACTGATCATGTAGTGATCACGTGACTGATCATGGCGCTGATCATGTGACTGATCATGCGCTGATCATGTTTGCTATCATACACTGATCATGTGCCTCTGGAGGCAATAAAAAAAGAGCTGAGTAGGCACGAATCAAACAGTCAGCAGGCAATAATCATGGAACTCAGCTGTGAGGAATCATGCTGCTCAGCTGGCAATAATCAAGCAGCTGAGCAGGCAGGAATTACGCAGCACAGCTGGCAATTGTCAAGCAGATGACAGGCAGGAATCGTGCAGCTCAGCTGGCACTTGTCACGCAGATGAGCAGACAGTAATCACGCAGCTCAGCAGGCCCTGATCACGTGACTGAGCATGCACTGATCACGTGGCTGATCACACACTGATCACGTGACTGATCATGCACTGATCACGTGGCTGATCATGCACTGATCATGCACTGATCACGTGGCTGATCATGCACTGATCACGTGGCTGATCATGCACTGATCACGTGGCTGATCATGCACTGATCACGTGGCTGATCATGCACTGATCACGTGACTGATCATGCACTGATCACGTGGCTGATCATGCACTGATCACGTGGACTGATCATGCACTGATCAGTGGCTGATCATGCACTGATCACGTGGCTGATCATGCATGATCACTGATCACGTGATCACTGATCATGCACTGATCACGTGACTGATCATGCACTGATCACGTGACTGATCATGCACTGATCACGTGGCTGATCATGCACTGATCACGTGGCTGATCATGCACTGATCACGTGGCTGATCATGCACTGATCACGTGACTGATCATGCACTGATCACGTGGCTGATCATGCACTGATCACGTGCTGATCATGCACTGATCACGTGGCTGATCATGCACACTGATCACGTGACTGATCATGCACTGATCACGTGGCTGATCATGCACTGATCACGTGACTGATCATGCACTGATCACGTGGCTGATCATACACTGATCACGTGACTGATCATGCACTGATCACGTGGCTATCATGCACTGATCACGTGGCTGATCATACACTGATCCGTGACTGATCATGCACTGATCACGTGGCTGATCATGCACTGATCACGTGGCTGATCATGCACTGATCACGTGACTGATCATGCACTGATCACGTGACTGATCATGCACTGATCACGTGGCTGATCATGCACTGATCACGTGACTGATCATGCACTGATCACGTGACTGATGCACTGATCATGCACTGATCACGTGACTGATCATGCACTGATCACGTGGCTGATCATGCACTGATCACGTGGCTGATCATGCACTGATCACGTGGCTGATCATGCACTGATCACGTGACTGATCATGCACTGATCACGTGGCTGATCATGCACTGATCACGTGGCTGATCATGCACTGATCACGTGGCTGATCATGCACTGATCACGTGCACTGATCATGCACTGATCTGTAGCTGATCATGCACTGATCACGTGGCTGATCATGCACTGATCACGTGACTGATCATGCACTGATCACGTGACTGATCATGCACTGATCACGTGGCTATCATGCACTGATCACGTGGCTGATCATGCAATGATCACGTAGCTACCACCATGCACTGGTCACGTGACTGATCATACACCCATCAGGTGACTGATCATGCACTGATCACGTGGCTATCATGCACTGTTCACGTGGCTGATCATCACACTGATCACCTGCCTGGTCATGCACAGATCACGTGACTAATCATAAACTGATCACGTCAGCTATCATGCACTGATCACCTGGCTGATCATGCACTGATCACGTGGCTATCATGCAATGATCACGTGGCTATCATGCACTGATCACGTGGCTGATCATGCACTGATACCGTGACTGAGCATGGACTGATCACATGACTATCATGTAGTGATCCGTGACTTAATGGCGCTGATCATGTGACTGATCATGCGCTGATCATGTTTGCTATCATACACTGATCATGTGCCTCTGGAGGCAATAAACAAAGAGCTGAGTAGGCACGAATCAAACAGTCAGCAGGCAATAATCATGGAACTCAGCTGTGACTGAATCATGCTGCTCAGCTGGCAATAATCAAGCAGCTGAGCAGGCAGGAATTACGCAGCACAGCTGGCAATTGTCAAGCAGATGACAGGCAGGAATCGTGCAGCTCAGCTGGCAATTGTCAAGCAGATGAGCAGATGAGCAGACAGTAATCACGTGGCTGAGCAGGCCCTGATCACGTGATTGAGCATGCACTGTTCACGTGGCTGATCATTCACTGATCACGTGATTGATCATGCACTGATCACTTGGCACTGATCATGCACTGATCATGTGGCTGATCATACACTGTTCACGTGGCTGATCATGCACTGATCACGTGGCTGATCATGCACTGATCACGTGACTGATCTGATCACACTGATCACGTGATCACGTGGCACTCATGCACTGATCACGTGGCTGATCATACTCTGCTCACGTAACTGATCATGCACACATCACGTGGCTATCATGCACTGCTCACGTGGCTGGTCATGCAATGATCACGTAGCTACCATATACTGGTCACGTGACTCATCATGCACAGATCACGTAAATGATCATGCACTGTTCACGTGACTGATCATGTACTGATCACGTGACTGATCATGCACTGATCACGTGGCTATCATGCTCTGCTCACGTGGCTGATCATGCAATGATCACGTAGAAACCATGTACTGTCACGTGACTGACGTGACTGATCATGATCATGCACTGATCATGTGGCTGATCCTGCACTGATCACGTGGCTCATCATGCACTGATCACGTGACTGTTCATGCACTGATCACTTGACTGATCATGCAATGATCACGTGCACTGATCACGTGGCTGATGCACTGATCACGTGGCTGATCATACACTGTTCACGTGCCTGGTCATGCACAGATCACGTGACTAATCATGAACTGATCACGTGGCTATAATTCACTGATCACGTGGATATCATGCACTGATTACGTGCCTGTCATGCACAGATCACGTGACTAATCATGAACTGATCACGTAGGTATCATGCACTGATCACGTGGCTGATCATACACTGTTCACGTGTCTGATCATGCACTGATCACGTGGCTGATCATACACTGCTCACGTAGCTGATCATGCACTGATCACGTGTCTATCATGCAGTGCTCACGTGGCTGATCCTGCAATGATCCCGTAGCTAACATGTACTGGTCACGTGACTGATCATGCAATGGTAACGTAATTGATCATGCACTGATCACGTGACTGATCATGCACTGATCACGTGACTGATCATGCACTGATCACGGGCTGATCATGCACTGCTTTCATGGCTGATCACTGATCACGTGACTGATCATGCACTGATCACGTGGCTATCATGTACTGATCACGTGACTGATCAGGCACTGATTACGTGACTGATCATACACTGATCACGTGACTGATCATACACCCATCAGGTGACTGATCATGCACTGATCACGTGGCTATCATGCACTGTTCACGTGGCTGATCATACACTGATCACCTGCCTGGTCATGCACAGATCACGTGACTAATCATGAACTGAAAACGTAGCTATCATGCACTGATCACCTGGCTATCATGCACTGATCACGTGGCTATCATGCACTGATCATCGTGCACTGATCATGCACTGATCATGCACTGATACCGTGACTGAGCATGGACTGATCACATGACTATCATGTAGTGATCACGTGACTTAATGGCGCTGATATGTGTGACTGATCATGCGCTGATCATGTTTGCTATCATCACACTGATCATGTGCCTCTGGAGGCAATAAACAAAGAGCTGAGTAGGCGCGAATCAAACAGTCAGCAGGCAATAATCATGGAACTCAGCTGTGAGGAATCATGCTGCTCAGCTGGCAATAATCAAGCAGCTGAGCAGGCAGGAATTACGCAGCACAGCTGGATCATTGTCAAGCAGATGACAGGCAGGAATCACGCAGCTCAGCTGGCAATTGTCAAGAGATGAGCAGACAGTAATCACGTGGCTCATCAGGCCTGATCACGTGACTGAGCATGCACTGTTCACGTGGCTGATCATACACTGATCACGTGATTGATCATGCACTGATCACTTGGATATCATGCACTGATCACGTGGCTGATCATACAGTGTTCACGTGTCTGATCATGCACTGCTCACGTGGCTGATCATACACTGATCACGTAACTGATCATGCACTGATCACGTGGCTATCATGCACTGATTACGTGGCTGAACATGCACTGATCACGTGGCTGATCACACACTGATCACGTGGCTGATCATGCAATGATCATGTAGCTGATCATGTACTGATCACGTGACTGATCATGCACTGATCACGTGACTGATCATGCACTGATCACGTGGCTCATCATGCACTGATCACGTGACTGATCATGCACTGATCACGTGGCTGATCATGCACTGATCACGTGCTATGATCACTGCACTGATCACGTTAACGATGCTATCATGCACTGATCACGTGGCTGATCATACACTGATCACGTGCCTGATCACTGATCACGTGCCTGATCATCACTGATCACGTGACTGATCATGCACTGATCACGTGGCTATCATGCACTGATCACGTGGCTGATCATACACTGATCACGTGGCTATCATGCACTGATCACGTGGCTGATCATACACTGATCACGTAGCTGATCATGCACTGATCACGTGGCTATCATGCAGTGATCACGTGGCTGATCATGCAATGATCACGTAGCTATCATGTACTGGTCACGTGACTGATCATGCAATGATCACGTGACTGATCATGCACTGATCATGTGACTGATCATGCACTGATCACGCGTGGCTGATCATACACTGATCACGTGCCTGATCATGCAATAAACACGTGAGCTGATCATGGCACTGATCAAACAGTCAGCAGGCACTAATCGTGGCTGGAACTCAGCTGATCACGTGGCTGATCATGCACTGATCAGCTGGGAATAATCATGCAGCTGATCGCAGGCTGATCATGCACTGATCAGCTGGCTGATCATGCACTGATCACGTGGCTGATCATGCACTGCTGGCAATTGTCAAGCTGATCACGTGACAGATCACTGGCTGGCTGATCTGATCCTGATCACGTGGCTGATCATGCACTGATCACGTGGCTGATCATGCACTGATCACGTGGCTGATCATGCACTGATCACGTGACTGATCATGCACTGATCACGTGCACTGATCATGATCACTGATCACGTGGCTGATCATCATGCACTGATCACGTGGCTGATCATGCACTGATCACGTGGCTGATCATGCACACTGATCACGTCACTGATCATGCACTGATCATCGTGGCATCATGCACTGATCACTGATCACGTGGCTGATCATGCACTGATCACGTGACTGATCATGCACTGATCACGTGGCTGATCATGCACTGATCACGTGACTGATCATGCAATGATCACGTGGCTGATCATATACTGATCACGTGACTGATCATGCACTGATCACGTGGCTGATCATGCACTGATCACGTGACTGATCATGCACTGATCACGTGACTGATCATGCACTGATCACGTGGCTATCATGCACTGCTCACGTGGCTGATCATGCACTGATCACGTGGCTGATCATGCTGATCACTGGTCACGTGACTGATCATGCACTGATCACAATTGATCATGCTGATCATGCACTGATCATGCGTGGCTGATCATGCACTGATCACGTGACTGATCATGCACTGATCACGTGACTGATCATGCACTGATCACGTGGCTGATCATGCACTGATCACGTGGCTGATCATACACTGATCACGTGCCTGGTCATGCACTGATCACGTGACTGATCATGAACTGATCACGTGGCTATCATGCACTGATCACGTGGCTATCATGCACTGATCACGTGGCTGATCATGCACTGATCACGTGACTGATCATGCACTGATCACGTGACTGATCATGCACTGATCACGTGGCTGATCATCACACTGATCACGTGGCTGATCATGCACTGATCACGTGGCTGATCATACACTGATCACGTGCTGATCATGCACTGATCATGCACTGATCACGTGGCTGATCATGGCTGCACTGATCACGTGGCTGATCCTGCAATGATCACGTGGCTGATCATGCACTGATCACGTGACTGATCATGCAATGGTCACGTGATTGATCATGCACTGATCACGTGGCTGATCATGCACTGATCACGTGACTCATCATGCACTGATCACGTGACTGATCATGCACTGATCACGTGGCTGATCATGCACTGATCACGTGCTGATCATGCACTGATCACGTGGCTATCATGCACTGATCACGTGACTGATCATGCACTGATCACGTGACTGATCATGCACTGATCACCTGGCTTATCATGCATGATGATCATGTGACTGATCATGTGCTGATCATCATGTTTGGTGTCATCACACTGATCATGTGCCTCTGGAGGCAATGAACAAAGAGCTGAGTAGGCAGGATCACGTCAGCAGGCTATAATCATGGAACTCGCTGCTCTGAGAAATCATGCTGCTCAGCTGGCAATAATCAAGTAGATGATCAGGCAGGAATCACGAGCTGATCACTGGTGGCAACTGTCAAGCAGATGACAGGCAGGAATCATGCAGCTCAGCTGGCTGATCATCACTGATCACGACAGCTGATCAGCTCTGATCAGTGATGATCGCACTGATCACGTGCTGATCATGCACTGATCACGTGACTGATCATGCACTGATCACGTGGCTGATCATGCACTGATCACGTGGCTGATCATGCACTGATCACGTGGATATCATGCACTGATCACGTGGCTGATCATGCACTGATCACGTGACTGATCATGCACTGATCACGTGACTGATCATGCACTGATCACGTGGCTGATCATACACTGATCACGTGACTGATCATGCACTGATCACGTGACTGATCATCACGTGACTGATCATGCACTGATCACGTGACTGATCATGCACTGATCACGTTGGCTGATCATGCACTGATCACGTGGCTGATCATGCACTGATCACGTGACTGATCATGCACTGATCACGTGGCTGATCATGCACTGATCACGTGGCTGATCATGCACTGATCACGTGGCTGATCATACACTGATCACGTGACTGATCATGCACTGATCACGCTATATCATGCACTGATCACGTGACTGATCATGCACTGATCACGTGGCTGATCATGCACTGATCACGTGGCTGATCATGCAGTGATCACGTGGCTGATCATGCACTGATCACGTGGCTGATCATGCACTGATCACGTGACTGCACATGCACTGATCACGTGGCTGATCATGCACTGATCACGTGGCTGATCATGCACTGATCACGTGGCTGATCATGCACTGATCACGTGGCTGATGACTGATCGCACTGATCATGCACTGATCACGTGACTGATCATGGACTGATCATGACTATCATGCAGTGATCACGTGACTGATCATGGCGCTGATCATGTGACTGATCATGCACTGATCATGTTTGCTATCATACACTGATCATGTGGCTGATCAGGCAATAAACAAAGAGCTGAGTAGGCACGAATCAAACAGTCAGCAGGCAATAATCATGGAACTCAGCTGATCAATCATGCTGCTCACCTGGAAATAATCAAGCAGCTGAGCAGGCTGATCATGCACTGACAGCTGGCTGATTGTCTGATCAGATGACTGATCAGGCAGGAATCGTGCAGCTCATGCTGATCACGTGGCTGATCAAGCAGATGAGCAGACAGTAATCACGATCAGATCTGATCGCGTGGCTGATCATGATGATCACGTGACTGATCATGCACTGATCACGTGGCTGATCATGCACTGATCACGTGACTGATCATGCACTGATCACGTGACTGATCATGCACTGATCACGTAACTGATCATGCACTGTTCACGTGACTGATCATGCACTGATCACGTGACTGATCATGCACTGATCCACGTGGCTGATTCATGCACTGCTCACGTGGCTGATCACGTGGCTGATCAAATGATCACGTAGCAACCATGTACTGGTCACGTGACTGATCATGCACTGATCAACTGATCACTGATCATCTGCACTGATCACGTGGCTGATCATGCACTGATCACGTGGCTGATCACACACTGATCACGTGACTGATCATGCACTGATCACGTGGCTGATCATGCACTGATCACGTGGCTATCATGCACTGATCACGTGGCTGATCATGCACTGATCACGTGGCTGATCATGCACTGATCACGTGACTGATCATGCACTGATCACGTGGCTGATCATGCACTGATCACGTGGCTGATCATGCACTGATATCGTGACTGATCATGCACTGATCACACTGATCATGCACACTGATCACGTGACTGATCATGCACTGATCACGTGATGATCATGCACTGATCACGTGACTGATCATGCACTGATCACGTGGCTGATGATCACTGCACTGATCATGCACACGTGGCTATCATGCACTGCTCACGTGGCTGATCATGCAATGATCACGTAGCAACCATGTACTGGTCACGTGACTGATCATGCACTGATCACGTGGCTGATCCTGCACTGATCACGTGGCTGATCATGCACTGATCACGTGGCTGATCATGCACTGATCACGTGACTGATCATGCACTGATCACGTGGCTGATCATGCACACTGATCACGTGACATCATGCACTGATCATGCGCTGATCACGTGACTGATCATGCACTGATCACGTGGCTGATCATGCACACTGATCACGTGACTGATCATGCACTGATCACGTGGCTGATCATGCACTGATCACGTGACTGATCATGCACTGATCACGTGGCTGATCATGCAGTGCTCACGTGATCTGACACTGATCATGCTGCATGACTGATCACGCACTGATCATGCTGAACTGATCATGCACTGATCACGTGACTGATCATGCACTGATCACGTGGCTGATCATGCACTGATCACGTGACTGATCATGCACTGATCACGTGACTGATCATGCACTGATCACGTGACTGATCATGCACTGATCACGTGGCTGATCATGCACTGATCACGTGTGGCTGATCAATGCTATCATGATCATCAGCTGATCAATGCACTGATCACGTGACTGATCATGCACTGATCACGTGGCTGATCATGCACTGATCACGTGACTGATCATGCACTGATCACGTGACTGATCATGCACTGATCACGTGACTGATCATGCACTGATCACGTGGCTGATCATGCACTGATCACGTGACTGATCATGCACTGATCACGTGCCTGGTCATGCACTGATCACGTGACTGATCATGCACTGATCACGCTGATCATGCACTGATCACGTGGCTGATCATACACTGATCACGTGGCTGATCATGCACTGATCACGTGGCTGATCATGCACTGATCACGTGGCTGATCATGTATTGATCACGTGACTGATCATGCACTGATCACGTGGTGACTGATCATGCACTGATCACGTGACTGATCATGCACTGATCACGTGGCTGATCATGCACTGATCACGTGACTGATCATGCACTGATCACGTGGCTGATCATGCACTGATCACGTGGCTGATCATGCACTGATCACGTGGCTGATCACGTGGCTGATCATGCACTGATCACGTAGCTGATCATGCACTGATCACGTGACTGATCATGCACTGATCACGTGACTGATCATGCACTGATCACGTGACTGATCATGCACTGATCACGTGGCTGATCATGCACTGATCACGTGGCTGATCACGCACTGATCACACAGCTGATCATGCACTGATCACGTGACTGATCATGCACTGATCACGTGACTGATCATGCACTGATCACGTGACTGATCATGCACTGATCACGTGACTGATCATGCACTGATCACGTGACTGATCATGCACTGATCACGTGGCTGATCATGCACTGATCACGTGGCTGATCATGCACTGATCACGTGGCTGATCATGCACTGATCACGTGGCTGATCATGCACACTGATCGTGGCTGATCACACACTGATCACGTGACTGATCATGCACTGATCACGTGGCTGATCATGCACTGATCACGTGGCTGATCATGCACTGATCACGTGGCTGATCATCACCTGATCACGTGACTGATCATGCACTGATCACGTGGCTGATCATGCACTGATCACGTGGCTGATCATGCACTGATCACGTGATGATCATGCACTGATCACGTGCACTGATCATGCACTGATCACGTGGCTGATCATGCAATGATCACGTGGACTGATCATGCACTGATCACGTGACTGATCATGCACTGATCACGTGGCTGATGCACTGATCACGTGACTGATCATGCACTGATCACGTGGCTGATCATGCACTGAACTCGTGGCTGATCATGCCCTGATCACGTGGCTGATCATGCACTGATCACGTGGCTGATCATGCACTGATCACGTGACTGATCATGCACTAATCACGTTGCGGATCCTGCACTGATCACGTGGCTCATCATACACTGATCACGTGGCTGTTCATGCACTGATCACGAGACTGATCATGCACTGATCACATTACTGATCATGCACTGATCACGTGGCTGATCATGCACTGATCATGCACATGCGTGGCTGATCATGCACTGATCACGTGGCTATCATGCTGATGATGCACTGATATCATGCACTGATCACGTGGCTGATCACACATATCACGTGACTGATCATGCACTGATCACGTGACTGATCATGCACTGATCACGTGGCTGATCATGCACTGATCACGTGGCTGATCATGCACTGATCACGTAGCTGACCATGCACTGATCACGTGACTGATCATGCCTGATCACGTGATCATTGATCATGCACTGATCACGTGGCTGATCATGCACTGATCACGTGGCTGATCATGCACTGATCACGTGGCTGATCATCGCACTGATCACTGATCATGCACTGATCACTGATCACATGACTGATCACGTACTGATCATGCACTGATCACGTGGCTATCCTGCACTGATCACGTGGCTGATCATGCACTGATCAGGTGGCTGATCATGCACTGATCACGTGACTGATCATGTACACTGATCACGTGACTGATCATGCACTGATCACGTGGCTGATCATGCACTGATCACGTGCTGATCATGCACTGATCACGTGGCTGATCATGCACTGATCACGTAGCTGATCATGTACTGATCACGTGACTGATCATCATGCACTGATCACGTGGCTGATCATGCACTGATCACGTGGCTGATCATACACTGATCACGTGACTGATCATGCACTGATCACGTGGCTGATCATGCACTGATCACGTGGCTGATCATGCACTGATCACGTGACTGATCATGCACTGATCTTGTGACTCTCATGCACTGATCACGTGACTGATCATGCACTGATCACGTGGCTATCATGCACTGATCACGTGGCTGATCATGCAATGATCGTAGCTACCATGTACTGGTCACGTGACTGATCATACACCCATCAGGTGACTGATCATGCACTGATCACGTGGCTATCATGCACTGTTCACGTGGCTGATCATACACTGATCACCTGCCTGGTCATGCACAGATCACGTGACTAATCATGAACTGATCACGTAGCTGATCATGCACTGATCACGTGGCTGATCATGCACTGATCACGTGGCTATCATGCAATGATCACGTGGCTATCATGCACTGATCACGTGGCTGATCATGCACTGATACCGTGACTGAGCATGGACTGATCACATGACTATCATGTAGTGATCACGTGACTTAATGGCACTGATCATGTGACTGATCATGCGCTGATCATTTTGCTATCATACACTGATCATGTGCCTCTGGAGGCAATAAACAAAGAGCTGAGTGGGCACGAATCAAACAGTCAGCAGGCAATAATCATGGAACTCAGCTGTGAGGAATCATGCTGCTCAGCTGGCAATAATCAAGCAGCTGAGCAGGCAGGGAATTACGCAGCACAGCTGGCAATTGTCAAGCAGATGACAGGCAGGAATCGTGCAGCTCAGCTGGCAATTGTCAAGCAGATGAGCAGACAGTAATCACGCAGCTCATCAGGGCCTGATCACGTGACTGATCCATGCACTGATCACGTGGATGATCATACACTGATCACGTGATTGATCATGCACTGATCACGTGGCTGATCATGCACTGATCACGTGGCTGATCATACACTGCTCACGTAACTGATCATGCACTGATCACGTGGCTATCATGCACACACTGATCACGTGGCTGAACATGCACTGTTCACGTGTTTGATCACACTGACACCTGTCACGTGATTGATCATGCACTGATCACGTGGCACTCATGCACTGATCACGTGGCTGATCATACTCTGATCACGTAAATGATCATGCACTGATCACGTGGCTATCATGCACTGCTCACGTGGCTGGTCATGCAATGATCACGTAGCTACCATATACTGGTCACGTGACTGATCATGCACTGATCACGTAAATGATCATGCACTGTTCACGTGACTGATCATGCACTGATCACGTGACTGATCATGCACTGATCACGTGGCTATCATGCACTGATCACGTGGCTGATCATGCAATGATCACGTAGCAACCATGTACTGGTCACGTGACTGATCATGCACTGATCACGTAATTGATCCTGCACTGATCACGTGGCTGATCATGCACTGATCACGTGACTGATCATGCACTGATCACTTGACTGATCATGCACTGATCACGTGGCTATCATGCACTGATCACGTGGCTGATCATGCAGTGTTCACGTGCCTGGTCATGCACTGATCACGTGACTGATCACGAACTGATCATGCGTGATCACGTGGATGATCATGCACTGATCACGTGGATGATCATGCACTGATCACGTGCCTGTCATGCACTGATCACGTGATCTGATCATGCACTGATCACGTGGCTGTATCATGCACTGATCACGTGACTGATCATGCACTGACAATGTGGCTGATCATGCACTGATCACGTGGCTGATCATGCACTGATCACGTAACTGATCATGCACTGATCACGTGGCTGATCATGCACTGATCACGTGGCTGATCATGCACTGGTCACGTGGCTGATCATGCACTGATCACGTGACTGATCATGCACTGATCACGTAAATGATCATGCACTGATCACGTGACTGATCATGCACTGATCACGTGGCTATCATGTTCTGCTCACGTGGCTGATCATGCACTGATCACGTAACAACCATGTACTGGTCACATGACTGATCATGCACTGATCACGTGGCTGATCATGCACTGATCACGTGGCTCATCATGCACTGATCACGTGACTGATCATGCACTGATCACGTAAATGATCATGCACTGTTCACGTGACTGATCATGTACTGATCATGTGACTGATCATGCACTGATCACGTGTCTGATCATGCAGTGCTCACGTGGCTGATCCTGCAATGATCACGTAGCTGATCATGCACTGATCACGTGACTGATCATGCAATGGTCACGTGACTGATCATGCACTGATCACGTGACTGATCATGCACTGATCACGTGACTGATCATGCACTGATCACGTGGCTGATCATGCACTGCTAACATGGCTGATCATACACTGATCATGTACACTGATCCTGGTCATGCACAGATCACCTGATTACTCATGCACTGATCACGTGGCTGATCATGCACTGATCACGTGGCTATCATGCACTGATCACGTGGCTATCATGCACTGATCACGTGGCTGATCATGCAATGATCACGTAGCTACCATGTACTGGTCACGTGACTGATCATGCAATGGTAACGTAATTGATCATGCACTGATCACGTGACTGATCATGCACTGATCACGTGACTGATCATGCACTGATCACGTGCCTATCATGCACTGATCACGTGACTGATCATGCACTGATCACCTAAATGATCATGCACTGTTCACGTGACTGATCATGCACTGATCACGTGACTGATCATGCACTGATCACGTGTCTATCATGCACTGATCACGTGGCTGATCATGCAATGATCACGTAGCTGATCATTTACTGGTCACGTGACTGATCATGCAATGATCACGTAATTGATCATGCACTGATCACGTGACTGATCATGCACTGATCACGTGACTGATCATGCACTGATCACGTGGCTATCATGCACTGATACGTGGCTGATCATGCACTGATCATGATCTGATGCACTGATCACGTGCCTGATCATGCACTGATTACCTGACGTGGCTGATCATGCACTGATCACGTGGCTGATCATGCACTGATCACGTGGCTGATCATGCACTGATCACGCGGGCTATCATGCACTGATCACGTGGCGGATCATGCAATGATCACGTAGCTATCATGCACTGATCACGTGACTGATCATGCACTGGTAACGTAATTGATCATGCACTGATCACGTGACTGATCATGCACTGATCACGTGACTGATCATGCACTGATCACGTGGCTGATCATGCACTGATCACGTGGCTGTTCAATGCACTGATCACGTGCCTGGTCATGCACTGATCACGTGGCTGATCATGCACTGATCGCGTGACTGATCATGCACTGATCACGTGACTGATCATGCACTGATCACGTGGCTGATCATGCACTGATCACGTGGCTGATCATGCACTGATCATCACTGATGGCGTGGCTGATCATGCAATGATCACGCAGCTACCATGTACTGGTCACATGACTGATCATGCACTGATCACGTGATTGATCATGCACTGATCACGTGACTGATCATGCAATGATCACGTGACTGACCATGCACTGATCACGTGACTGATCATGCACTGATCAGTTGGCTATCATGCACTGATTACTTGGCTGATCATACACTGATCACGTGACTGATAATGCACTGATCATCTGGCTATCATGCACTCATTACCTGGCTATCGTGCACTGATCACGTGGTTGATCATACACTGATCACGAGACTGATCATGCACTGATCACGTCTATATCATGCACTGATCACATGACTGCCCATGCACTGATCACGTGGATGATCATACACTGATCATGTGACAGATCATGCAGTGATCACGTGGCTATCATGCACTGATCAAGTGGCTGATCATACTCTGCTCCCGAAACTGATCATGCACTGATCACGTGGCTATCATGCACTGCTCACGTGGCTGATCATGCAATGATCACGTAGCTACCATGTACTGGTCACGTGAGTGATCATGCATTGATCACGTAATTGATCATGCACTGATCAGGTGACTTATCATGCACTGTTCACGTGACTGATCATGCACTGATCACGTGACTGATCATGCACTGATCACGTGGCTGATCATGCAATGATCACGTGGCTACCATGTACTGGTCACGTGACTGATCATGCACTGATCACGTAATTGATCATGCACTGATCACGTGGCTGATGATGCACTGATCACGTGGCTGATCATGCCCTGATCACGTGGCTATCATGCACTGCTCACGTGGCTGATCATGCAATGATCACGCAGCTGATCATGTACTAATCACATGACTGATCACACACTGATCACGTAATTGGTCATGCACTGATCACGTGGCTGATCATGCACTGATCCCGTGGCTGATCATACACTGATCACGTGACTGATCATGCACAGATCACGTGACTGATCATGCACTGATCACGTGGCTATCATGCACTGATCACTTGGCTGGTCATACACTGATCACGTGCCTGGTCACGCACTGATCACGTGGATGATCATGCACTGATCACGTGACTGATCATGATCACTGATCACTGATCGTGACTGATCATGCACTGATCACCTGGCTTATCATGCATTGATCATGTGACTGATCATGTGCTGATCATGTTTGGTGTCATACACTGATCATGTGCCTCTGGAGGCAATGAACAAAGAGCTGAGTAGGCAGGAAACAGTCAGCAGGCAATAATCATGGAACTGATCTCTGAGAAATCATGCTGCTCAGCTGGCAATAATCAAGCAGCTGAGCAGGCAGGAATCACGCAGCACCACGTGGCAATTGTCAAGCAGATGACAGGCAGGAATCGTGCACTGCTCAGCTGGCTGATTTGCCATGCAGATGAGCTGATCATGCACTAATCACGCAGCTCAGCAGGCCTGATCACGTGACTGAGCATGCACTGTTCACGTGGCTGATCACACACCTATCGCGTGACAGATCATGCACTGATCACGTGACTCTCATGCACTGATCACGTGATTGCACATGCACTGATTATGTGATTGTATGCACTGAATATGTGGCTATCATGCACTGATGACATGGCTGATCATGCACTGATCATGTGACTGATCATGCACTTATCACGTAGCTATCTTGCACTGATCACTTGGCTGATCATACACTCATCACCGGACTGATCCTGCACTGATCACGGCGCTATCATGCATTGATTACGTGACTCCACATGCACGGATCACGTGGATGATCATACACTGATCACCTGACTGATCATGCACTGATCACGTGACTGACCATGCACTGATCACGTGACTGATCATGCACTGATCACCTGGCTATCATGCACTGATCACGTGGCTATCATGCACTGATCACGTGACTGATCATGCACTGATCACGTGACTGATCATGCACTGATCACGTGGCTATCATGCACTGATCACGTGGCTGATCATGCAATGATCATGTAGCTACCATGTCCCGGTCACGTGACCGATCATACACCCATCAGGTGACTGATCATGCACTGATCACGTGGCTATCATGCACTGTTCACGTGGCTGATCATACACTGATCACCTGCCTGGTCATGCACAGATTACATGACTAATCATGAACTGATTACGTAGCTATCATGTACTGATCACCTGGCTGATCATGCACTGATCACGTGGCTATCATGCAATGATCACGTGGCTATCATGCACTGATCACGTGGCTGATCATGCACTGATACCATGACTGAGCATGGACTGATCACCTGACTCTCATGTAGTGATCCCGTGACTTAATGGCGCTGATCATGTGACTGATCATGCGCTGATCAGGTTTGCTATCATACACTGATCATGTGCCTCTGGAGGCAATAAACAAAGAGCTGAGTAGGCACGAATCAAACAGTCAGCAGGCAATAATCATGGAACTCAGCTGTGAGGAATCATGCTGCTCAGCTGGCAATAATCAAGCAGCTGAGCAGGCAGGAATTACGCAGCACAGCTGGCAATTGTCAAGCAGATGACAGGCAGGAATCGTGCAGCTCAGCTGGCAATTGTCAAGCAGATGAGCAGACAGTAATCACGCAGCTCAGCAAGCCCTGATCACGTGAGTGAGCATGCACTGTTCACGTGTCTGATCATACACTGATCACGTGATTGATCATGCACTGATCACGTGGCTATCATGCACTGATCACGTGGATGAACATGCACTGTTCACGTGGTTGATCACACACCTGTAACGTGAATGAACATGCACTGATATCGTGGCACTCATGCACTGATCACGTGGCTGATCACACTCTGCTCACGTCACTGATCATGCACACATCACGTGGCTATCATGCACTGCTCAGGTGGCTGATCATGCAATGATCACGTAGCAACCATATACTCGTCACGTGACTGATCATGCACTGATCACGTAATTGATCCTGCACTGATCCCGTGGCTCATCATGCACTGATCACGTGGCTGATCACACATGTAACACGTGATTGATCATGCATTGATCACGTGGCTCTCATGCACTGATCACGTGGCTATCATGCACTGATCACGTGGATATCATGCACTGATCACGTGGCTGATCAGGAACTGACCACCTGACTGCGCATGCAGTGATCAGGTGGCTGGTCGTTCACTGATCACGCGTTTATCATACGGTGATCCCGTGACTGAGAGGCACTGATCACGTGACTGTGCCGTCAGTGATCACGTGGCTGATCATGCACTGATATCGTGACTGAGCATGCACTGATCATGTGCCGGGAGCCGGGGAGGCATTCCACTCTGGACAAAGGTCA
This sequence comes from Bos mutus, assembly GCF_027580195.1. Lineage (NCBI taxonomy): Eukaryota > Metazoa > Chordata > Mammalia > Artiodactyla > Bovidae > Bos > Bos mutus. The sequence goes on from NW_027219921.1 coordinate 61,935, forward strand.
TGAGGAAGGAGGCTCGGCATACGCAAATGCGGGATCGAGCCTCAGGAGTCCACCTGGATATTCTCGAGCATCTACCCCCATAAAAACCAGTGTCTGCCTACTGTATTGCTTTGTGCTCTCACCTCTGATTTCACTGGGGGCTGTCCCCCACCTCCATCTCGCTCTCTCTGTCAAAGAGTTAATTTACAGCTTCAATTCATAAAGTTCCTTGTCATTCTTCCCTTTAACTTCCAGCTGAGTCTCCATCTGGAGCGCGGAACCCACCACGCTTAGTAATTATGACTGGGCTGCTAAGACCCACTCGAGAAGGTGTCTAGGGTGAGGCACCTTCCGCCATTCGAGAGGGCGCCTGCGGCCTACGTAAGTGGTGCAAACTTCTTGTCTTGAAGTTTGATTGGTCTCCCGCGTAAACCAAGCTACTCAGTCTCTTTTCTCCACCGAATTTTCCTACTGAGCTCTCCTCATACTATTATTCTTGACATCTCTGATTAGTATATAAATAGCCGCCTAGGCCATCTCTCCTTCGAATACCCTGGATCAGCTGGGGCTGGTCCCCGGCAGGTGGCGCCCGAACAGGGACCTCAGGAGACAATCCTCAAAGAGCTGAGCAGACACGAACCACGCAATCAGCAGGCAATAAGCATGGAGCTCAGCAGTGACGAATCATGCTGCTCAACTGGCAATAATCAAGCAGGTGACCAGGCAGGAATCGCGCGCAGCTCAGCTGGAAATTGTCATGCAGATGAGCTGGCAGGAATCACGCAGCTCAGCAGGCCCTGATCACGTGACTCTGCAGGCACTGATCACGTGGCTGATCAAGTACAGATCACGTGACTGAACATGCACTGATCACGTGGCTATCATGCACTGATCACGTGACTGCGCATGCACTGACGATGTGGCTGATCAGGCACTGATCACATGGCTCATCATGCACTGATCACGTGTTTATCCGGCAATGATCAGTGACTGACAGGCGCTGATCATGGGACTGTGCACGCACTGATCACGTGGCTATCATGCACTGATCACCTGACTGCACATGCACTGATGACGTGGCTGATCGGGCACTGATCACGTGTTTATCAGGCAGTGATCAGTGACTGACAGGCACTGATCATGGGACTGTGCACGCACTGATCACGTGGCTGATCAGGAACTGACCACCTGACTCTGCATGCAGTGATCACGTTGGTGGTCGTTCACTGATCACGCGTTTATCATACTGTGATCCCATGACTGAGAGGCGCTGATCACGTGACTGTGCCCTCAGTGATCACGTGGCTGATCATGCACTGATATCGTGATACCTTCCTGGTCATCTGCCTGATAATCGCCAGCTGAGCCCCGCAAAACCTGCCCGCTCATGTGCCTGATACTCGCCAACTGAGCCGTGGAACACCTGCCTGCTCATCTGCCTGATACTCGCCAGCTGAGCCGCGTGACACCTACCTGCTCATCTGCCTGATACTCGCCAGCTGAGCCACGTGACACCTGCCTGCTCATCTGCCTGATAATCGCCAGCTGAGCCCCGGGACACCTGCGTGGTCATCTGCCTGATAATCGCCAGCTGAGCCCCGGGACACCTTCCTGGTCATCTGCCTGATACTTGCCAGTTGAGCCGCGCAACACCTGCCTGCTCATCTGCCTGATATTCGCCATCTGAGCCGAGTGAAACCTGCCTGCTCATCTGCCTGATAATCGCCAGCTAAGCAGTGCGACACCTGCATGCTCATCTGCCTGATACTCAGCAGCTGATCCGCCGCGACACCTGCCTGCTCATCTGCCTGATACTCGACAGCTCAGCCCCGCGACACCTGCCTGCTCATCTGCCTGATACTCGCCAGCTGAGCCCCCGACACCTGCCTGCTCATCTGCCTGATACTCGCCAGCTAAGCAGTGCGACACCTGCCTGCTCATGTGCCTGATATTCGCCAGATGATCCGCGTGACACCTGCCTGCTCATCTGCCTGATACTCGCCAGCTGAGCCGCGCGACACCTGCCTGCTCATATGCTTGTTACTCGCCAGCTGAGCCCCACGACACCTGCCTGCTCATCTGCCTGATACTCGCCAGCTGAGCTGTGACACCTGCCTGCTCATCTGCCTGATATTCGCCAGCTGAGCCGCGTGACACCTGCCTGCTCATCTGCCTGATACTCGCCAGCTGAGCCGCGTGACACCTGCCTGCTCATCTGCCTGATAATCGCCAGCTGAGCCGCGTGACACCTGCCTGCTCATCTGCCTGATACTCGCCAGCTGAGCCTCGTGACACCTGCCTGCTCATCTGCCTGATACTCGCCAGCTGAGCCCCGTGACACCTGCCTGCTCATCTGCCTGATAATCGCCAGTTGAGCCCGCGACACCTGCCTGCTCTCTTCTCTGCCTGATAACACCTGCCAGCTGAGCAGTGCGACACCTGCCTGCTCATCTGCCTGATAATCGCCAGCTGAACCGCGCGACACCTGCCTGCTCATCTGCTTGTTAATCACCAGCTGAGCCGCGCGACACCTGCCTGCTCATCTGTTGGATAATCGCCAGCTGAGCCCCGCGACACCTGCCTGCTCATCTGCCTGATAATCGCCAGGTGAGCCCCGGGACACCTGCCTGGTCGTCTGTTTGATAATCGCCACCTGAGCCGCGCGACACCTGCCTGCTCATCTGCCTGATAATCGCCTGGTGAGCAGTGCGACACCTGCCTGCTCATCTGCCTGATAATCGCCAGCTGAACCGTGCGACACCTGCCTGCTCATCTGCCTGATACTCGCCAGCTGAGCCGCGCGACACCTGCCTGCTCATCTGCCTGATAATCGGCAGCTAAGCAGTGTGACACCTGCCTGCTCATCTGCCTGATACTCGCCAGCTGAACCGTGCGACACCTGCCTGCTCATCTGCCTGATAATCGCCAGCTGAACCGTCGCGACACCTGCCTGCTCATCTGCCTGATACTCGCCAGCTGAACCGTGCGACACCTGCCTGCTCATCTGCCTGATACTCGCCAGCTGAGCCGTGCGACACCGGCCTGCTCATCTGCCTGATACTCGCCAGCTGAGCCGCCCGACCTGCCTGCCTGCTCATCTGCCTGATATTGCCTGCTCGGCTGATCCGCCAGCGACACCTGCCTGCTCATCTGCCTGATACTCGCCAGCTGAGCCGCGCGACACCTGCCTGCTCATCTGCCTGATACTCGCCAGCTGAGCCACGCGACACCTGCCTGCTCATCTGCCTGATACTCGCCAGCTGAGCCGCGCGACACCTGCCTGCTCATCTGCCTGATAATCGCCAGCTGAGCAGTCGCGACACCTGCCTGCTCATCTGCCTGATAATCGCCAGCTGAACCGTGGCGACACCTGCCTGCTCATCTGCTGATGCTCGCCAGCTGAGCGGTGCGACACCTGCCTGCTCATCTGCCTGATACTCGCCAGCTGAGCGCGCGACACCTGCCTGCTCATCTGCCTGATAATCGCCAGCTGAGCCGCGCAACACCAGCCTGCTCATCTGCTGGATAATCGCCAGCTGAGCCGGGCGACACCTGCCTGCTCATCTGCCTGATACTCGCCAGCTGAGCGCGCGACACCTGCCTGCTCATCTGCCTGATACTCGCCAGCTGAGCCGTGTGACACCTGCCTGCTCATCTGCCTGATACTCGCCAGCTGAGCCGCGTGACACCTGCCTGCTCATCTGCCTGATATTCGCCAGCTGAGCAGTGTGACATCTGCATGCTCATCTGCCTGATATTCGCCAGCTGAGCCGTGTGACACCTGCCTGCTCATCTGCCTGATACTCGCCAGCTAAGCCGTGCGACACCTGCATGCTCATCTGCCTGATACTCGGCAGCTGATCCGCACGACACCTGCCTGCTCATCTGCCTGATACTCACCAGCTGAGCCGCGCGACTCTTGCCTGCTAATCTGCCTGATAATCGCCAGCTGAACCGCGCAGCACCAGCCTGCTCATCTGCCTGATACTCGCCAGCTGAGCCCCGCGACCCCTGCCTGCTCATCTGCCTGATACTCGCCAGCTGAGCGCGCGACACCTGCCTGCTCATCTGCCTGATACTCGCCAGCTGGGCCCGCGACACCTGCCTGCTCATCTGCCTGATACTCGCCAGCTGAGCCGCGCGACACCTGCCTGCCTATCTGCTTGTTGCTCGCCAGCTGGGCCCCACGACACCTGCTTGCTCATCTGCCTGATGCTCGCCAGCTGAGCCGTCGCGACCGTGCCTGCTCATCTGCCTGATACTCGCCAGCTGAGCCCGCGAAACCTGCCTGCTCATCTGCCTGATGCTCGCCAGTTGAGCCCCCCGCGTGCCTGCCTGCTCATCTGCCTGATACCTGCCTGCTCCAGCTGATTGCAGTCGTGCGACACCTGTCTGCTCATCTGCCTGATAATCGCCAGCTGGGCCGGGCGACACCTGCCTGCTCATCTGCCTGATAATCGCCAGCTGAGCCGGCGACACCTGCCTGCTCATCTGCCTGATGCTCGCCAGCTGAGTCGCGCGACACCTGCCTGCTCATCTGCCTGATACTCGCCAGCTGAGCCGCGCGACACCTGCCTGCTCATCTGCCTGATAATCGCCTGCTGAGCAGTGCGACACCTGCCTGCTCATCTGCCTGATAATCGCCAGCTGAACAGTGCGACACATGCATGCTCATGTGCCTGATACTTGCCAGCTGAGCCGCGCGACACCTGCCTGCTCATCTGCTTGTTAATCGCCAGCTGAGCCGCGCGACACCTGCCTGCTCATCTGCCTGGTAATCGCCAGCTAAGCAGTGTGACACCTGCATGCTCATGTGCCTGATACTTGCCAGCTGAGCCGCGCGACACCTGCCTGCTCATCTGCCTGATAATCGCCAGCTAAGCAGTGTGACACCTGCCTGCTCATCACCTGATGTAATCGCCAGCTAAGCGGTGCGACACCTGCCTGCTCATCTGCCTGATAATCGCCAGCTGAGCCGTGCGACACCTGCCTGCTCATCTGCCTGATAATCGCCAGCTGAACCGTGCGACACCTGCCTGCTCATCTGCCTGATAATCGCCAGCTGAACCCATCCCGACGACACCTGCCTGCTCATCTGCCTGATAATCGCCAGCTGCCCCGGCGACACCTCCCTGCTCATCTGCTGCTGATAATCACCAGCTGAGCCCGGGACACCTGCCTGGTCATCTGCCTGATAATCGCCAGCAGAGCCGGGTGACACCTGCCTGCTCATCTGCCTGATACTCGCCAGCTTAGCCGCGCGACACCTGCCTGCTCATCTGCCTGATACTCGCCAGCTAAGCGCGACACCTGCCTTCTCATCTGCCTGATACTCGCCAGCTGAGCGCGTGACACCTGCCTGCTCATCTGACTGATAATCGCCAGCTGAGCCGCGTGACACCTGCCTGCTCATCTGACTGATAATCGCCAGCTGAACCGTGCGACACCTGCCTGCTCATCTGCCTGGTATCCCGGGGCGACACCACCAGCTGAACCGTGCGACACCTGCCTGCTCATCTGCCTGATAATCGCCAGCTGAACCGTGCGACACCTGCCCTGCTCATCTGCCTGATAATCGCCAGCTGAGCCCGCGACACCTGCCTGCTCATCTGCTGATAATCGCCAGCTAAGCGGGCGACACCTGCCTGCTCATCTGCCTGATAATCGCCAGCTGAAGCGGGTGACACCTGCCTGCTCATCTGCCTGATACTCGCCAGCTGAGCGCGCGACACCTGCCTGCTCATCTGCCTGATACTCGCCAGCTGAGCCCGGCGACACCTGCCTGCTCATCTGCCTGATACTCGCCAGCTGAGCCGCGTGACACCTGCCTGCTCATCTGCCTGATACTCGCCAGCTGAGCGCGTGACACCTGCCTGCTCATCTGCCTGATACTCGCCAGCTGAGCCGCGTGACACCTGCCTGCTCATCTGCCTGATACTCGCCAGCTGAGCCGCGTGACACCTGCCTGCTCATCTGCCTGATACTCGCCAGCTGAGGCCGCGTGACACCTGCCTGCTCATCTGCCTGATACTCGCCAGCTGAGCCGCGCGACACCTGCCTGCTCATCTGCCTGATACTCGCCAGCTGAGCCGCGTGACACCTGCCTGCTCATCTGCCTGATACTCGCCAGCTGAGCCGTGTGACACCTGCCTGCTCATCTGCCTGATACTCGCCAGCTGAGCCGCGTGACACCTGCCTGCTCATCTGCCTGATACTCGCCAGCTGAGCCGCGTGACACCTGCCTGCTCATCTGCCTGATACTCGCCAGCTGAGCGGCGCGACACCTGCCTGCTCATCTGCCTGATACTCGCCAGCTGAGCCGCGTGACACCTGCCTGCTCATCTGCCTGATACTCGCCAGCTGAGCCGCGCGACACCTGCCTGCTCATCTGCCTGATGCTCGCCAGATGAGCCCAGCGACACCTGCCTGCTCATCTGCCTGATACGAGCCAGCTGGCTGGCGACACCTGCCTGCCTGCTCATCTGCCTGATGCTCGCCAGCTGGGCCCGGCGACACCTGCCTGCTCATCTGCCTGATAAACGCCAGCCAGCTGGCCGCCTGCCTGCTCATCTGCCTGCCTGCTCATCTGCCTGATGCTCATCTGCCTGATGAACCCAGCTGGGCCTGCGACACCTGCCTGCTCATCTGCCTGATACTCGAAAGCTGAGCCGCGCGACACCTGCCTTGTCATCTGCCTGATGCTCGCCAGTTGAGCCCTGCGACACCTGCCTGCTCATCTGCCTGATACTCGCCAGCTGAGCAGCGCGACACCTGCCTGCTCATCTGCCTGATAATCGCCAGCTGAGCCGCGTGACACCTGCGACACCTGCCTGCTCATCTGCCTGATAATCATCTGCCAGCTGAGGCGTGCGACACCTGCCTGCTCATCTGCCTGATAATGCGCCAGCTGAGCCCGCGACACCTGCCTGCTCATCTGCCTGATAATCGCCAGCTGAGCGTGCGACACCTGCCTGCTCATCTGCCTGATAATCGCCAGCTGAGCCGCGCGACACCTGCCTGCTCATCTGCCTGATACTCGCCAGCTGAGCCCGCGACACCTGCCTGCTCATCTGCCTGATACTCGCCAGCTGAGCGGCGCGACACCTGCCTGCTCATCTGCCTGATGCTCGCCAGCTGAGCCGCGCGACACCTGCCTGCTCATCTGCCTGATAATGCGCCAGCTGAACGCGCGACACCTGCCTGCTCATCTGCCTGATACTCGCCAGCTGAGCGCGCGACACCTGCCTGCTCATCTGCCTGATGCTCGCCAGCTGAGCCGTGCGACACCTGCCTGCTCATCTGCCTGATACTCGCCAGCTGAGCCCCGCGACACCTGCCTGCTCATCTGCCTGATACTCGCCAGCTGAGCCGCGCGACACCTGCCTGCTCATCTGCCTGATACTCGCCAGCTGAGCCGCGTGACACCTGCCTGCTCATCTGCCTGATGCTCGCCAGCTGAGCCGCGCGACACCTGCCTGCTCATCTGCCTGATACTCGCCAGCTGAGCCGCGTGACACCTGCCTGCTCATCTGCCTGATACTCGCCAGCTGAGCCGCGTGACACCTGCCTGCTCATCTGCCTGATACTCGCCAGCTGAGCCGCGCGACACCTGCCTGCTCATCTGCCTGATACTCGCCAGCTGAGCCCGGCGACACCTGCCTGCTCATCTGCCTGATACTCGCCAGCTGAGCCGCGCGACACCTGCCTGTTCATCTGCCTGATACTCGCCAGCTGAGCAGCGTGACACCTGCCTGCTCATCTGCCTGATACTCGCCAGCTGAGCCTGTGCGACACCTGCCTGCTCATCTGCCTGATACTCGCCAGCTGAACCGCGCGACACCTGCCTGCTCATCTGCCTGATACTCGCCAGCTGAACCGCGCGACACCTGCCTGCTCATCTGCCTGATAGCTGCGCCAGCTGGGCCGGGTGACACCTGCCTGCTCATCTGCCTGATGCTTGCCAGCTGCCCGCCGTGACACCTGCCTGCTCATCTGCCTGATACTCGCCAGCTGAGGCCGCGACACCTGCCTGCTCATCTGCCTGATACTCGCCAGCTGAACCGCGCGACACCTGCCTGCTCATCTGCCTGATACTCGCCAGCTGAGCCGCGCGACACCTGCCTGCTCATCTGCCTGATACTCGCCAGCTGAGCCCGCGACACCTGCCTGCTCATCTGCCTGATACTCGCCAGCTGAGCCCCGCGACACCTGCCTGCTCATCTGCCTGATACTCGCCAGCTGAGCCGCGCGACACCTGCCTGCTCATCTGCCTGATGCTCGCCAGCTGAGCGCGCGACGACACCTGCCTGCTCATCTGCCTGATACTCGCCAGCTGAGCCCGCGCGACACCTGCCTGCTCATCTGCCTGATAAACGCCAGCTGAGCAGTCGCGACACCTGCCTGCTCATCTGCCTGATAAGTGCCAGCTGAGCGCCCGCGACACCTGCCTGCTCATCTGCCTGATAATCGCCAGCTGGGCCCGCCGCGACACCTGCCTGCTCATCTGCTTGATAATCCCCAGCTGAGCCCGCGACACCTGCCTGCTCATCTGCCTGATAATCCCCAGCGGAGCCGTACGACACCTGCCTGCTCATCTGCCTGATACTCGCCAGCTGAGCCAGCTGAGCTCATCTGCCTGCGCGACACCTGCCTGCTCATCTGCCTGATCATCTGCCTGCTGAGCTGGGCCCGACACCTGCCTGCTCATCTGCCTGATAATCGCCAGCTGAGCCGTGCGACACCTGCCTGCTCATCTGCCTGATACTCGCCAGCTGAGCCGCGCGACACCTGCCTGCTCATCTGTCTGATAATCGCCAGCTGAGCCGTGCGACACCTGCCTGCTCATCTGCCTGATACTCGCCAGCTGAGCCGCGCGACACCTGCCTGCTCATCTGCCTGATAATCGCCAGCTGAGCGGCGCGACACCTGCCTGCTCATCTGCCTGATACTCGCCAGCTGACCCGTGCGACACCTGCCTGCTCATCTGCCTGATACTCGCCAGCTGATCCCCGCGCGACCACCTGCCTGCTCATCTGCCTGATAATCGCCAGCTGAGCCCCGGACACCTGCCTGCTCATCTGCTGATAATCGCCAGCTGAGCCCGCGACACCTGCCTGTTCATCTGCCTGATAATCGCCAGATGAGCCGCTGAGCCTGCGACACCTGCCTGCTCATCTGCCTGACACCTGCCTGCTAATCTCAGCTGAGCCGTGCGACACCTGCCTGCTCATCTGCCTGATATTCGCCAGCTGAGCGCCGACACCTGGCCTGCTCA